>NC_064645.1:568052639-568358033 GCF_023864345.2 Schistocerca serialis cubense
ATGGCTGCTGATGAAGCTCCATCAACCGTTGTTCTGCGTCGTTTAGTAATACTTCAGAGCGCAGTACTAATTACAGCTCACAGTAAACTGAGGTCAGCTATACATCTACAATAAGAATTGTGGTTCATGTGTTGGTTAAAGCCCATGAAGAATGTGTGAAGCGAATAAAAACAACGTTACAACACGCTGGACAATATCTCAAGCTCATTCTGTAGTCTACATATGTCACGACCAGTACTGGCCTTTTAGTGTCCAAAATGAGACATAACTCTAGAATGAATGCTCAATTGAAACAGCATTCTTCTTCTCATGCAGTGCCTTATTTGTTTTATGTGTTAGATGAAAACATTTCCATTTGAAAATTATGAGTTACATCCAAGGTGGCGGTTTCCAATATAGCCGTCACGTTCATAGCATGACCTCACAGATTTTTTCCCTATTGCCCATCTCACACCACTTGACAAAAAATTTCTGTCAATCTATCTGCTTTTATTTTAGAACTGTAGTTCCACACCTTATGAAGCACGCTGTACAAAAACATTGTTACAGTATTCTTCAATGATTTACGTATTCGCTATAGCGCTGTTCCATCGGCAGATATTATAAAAAAAAATCATTTATAAACTGTTGGCTGCATAAGTTTACATGAGTTTCTGGACACAAAACGGATACACAGAAAACGAAAAAATTAAGCTTTCATCTGATACAAAGCAATTCAATGATAACAAAATTGGAGACACATGAAATGCAGATAGAAAAAATGGCATTTTCGTTTAGTACACATCAACAAAAGTTCTGTGTACTGAAACCAGACATTAGCACTGAGTAACTATCAACTTTGGAAGCGTTGAAGTTCTATGACGTCCTTCATCTATTAAACTTACCAGATGAAATGTATTTGATAAAAGTTCTGTCATACATGCTGTAGGACATGGAATATCTAAAACACAGAAATAATTTTCCATCTGCTCACAGTTGTAGGTACCTTAAAGTGAAGGTTTGGGGAGCCGTACGTTTTGTGTTCTCATCCATTTGAAATATCTTAAAAACAAGTAGAACTTCTGCGCGCACTTATGAGAAGTATCTATTAAACTGGTTTTTGGCTTAATGACTTGAATGCTTTCATGTTACTAATTATTAACTCATATAACACAAAATAATAACTCAATCGAAGTTTCACCCTGAGACACACACTTTTATTATTTATGATTAATTTCTTTCAATTCTGCAAATCAAGTACTGATATCGTTTCACGATATTCCTGTTCAAAAAAATATTCCTTGCTCTTTCTGACAGTACTCGCAGTGATTTAAGATCCATACCTATGTAAAAAAGGTATCCAACGGCTAACAGATGATTCGACTTATATCCTCTGTGGTAGCTGAAAGCTAGTAAAAGTAGCTCACCTCTTCATCCAGTAGCCCGTACATGTGCACCTGGTGGTTCATCTGGAAATAAACCAAAAGCTACGTGTTGATACTTCCGTGCAGTGAAAACAAAGCAAATTCTTAAACGTGTATAATTGTTCGTCACTCTCAATCCCAATAGTAGAGAGAATCAGAACATGGGTGACAAGCAATGATACTTCTAGCAGGGAACGATACTTGGTCAAGGATCCCGTACCCTCAGGAAGATGCTTCCGAAGCTACTCATATGCACCCGTGTAGAATCGGAAGATGCAGGGAAAGGGTAATCACTTGCTCTGCAGTGTACTAAAAGAAAGGGCCTTTTAAAAATATATATTTAGAATGTCGATGTTGAGCCAAGTGGCGATGCCGCAGTTTAGTCTGAAGTTACGATAGCATCTTGGCAGGAGCTACAGGTAGTCGTAGCGAAGATACAATCGTTCTGTTGTCATTGTCATTGTTGTTGTTGTTCTACTATTTGTGTGTGGGAGTTAGTTGTGGCATCACACTCACTTAATAACGTGCAACTGAAATATATCGAAAGTAAATCACATTATGAAGGTCTTATGTACCAATAGTGGAAAAATAAATAATATACTAACATACTCTTGCTGCCCATCTAAACTGGCTTAAATTTTAGACGACGAAAATTAGTATCCGAACGTCTATCAGAAACAAAAATATAAATCCATATAGGATTCAACACTGTATGTTGTTAAGCGGTATTAAGAAGCCCTTATAGAGCGTTAATTTCGTGCTTAGAGGAATTTTCGTAATCCAAGTATACTATCTCACAAGATGATACTCGTACATTGCTCACTCCACTAGCAACTTTTACCGGTGTTGTTACTACACTTCCAAAAACTCCAATTTGCATACTTGATCCAACTCCGTTAGTATCGTTCGGTGATTAACGGACAAAACTACCGTTTTGGATTAACTTGTCTTGCTACTTGCTTTTAAATATTGCATGCTTGCTTTTAAACATTGCATTGAATTCTTTCGACTTCTGTTCTGCTTAAACTTCATTTGAGTCCCATAACAAAACATAATGTGAAAAGACGATAGCCATATACTCAGTGTAGTTGATTACTAACTAGAATACGAATAACATTAACAAAAAATGCTCCTGGGTCTTAAGCCAACATCAATAGCTACCACTTATTCATACATAATTCTCGCAGATTCCGTACAGGACTTTACTTTTACGAGATGGCATTTTACGCCGTAATATGCGGATCACGCAAGTAAAGTGGAGGTCTGGCAAGTCGTTTATTTTGCTATTTTTACACATATCAACAAAGAGAGGTATGCAGCACGACCTAAAAAAAATTTTCTACGAAGTTCTGTCCCGCCAACAAATTATTATAGTTCATGAGCCCCAAGGGCTTTCAGTGTTCCAGTTAGATTTATTTTGAGTGCAATCAAATCCACTCCACAGCATACTAACTGGCACCTTTTACTTCACATTAAGTTCACTGGAATTTGATGAAAAGAAGCGTGAATTTTACAATGGCTTGCACTCCAATTTGTGAGGGGAATAAAACGGTTAAAAATGAAAACATGACAGTCACACAGCCTTTCTTCAGTGCACATTAGACTGCCTCCTTTCCCACAGGTTCTACGCGCCCTAGTGCCAAGTAGGACAACGCCTCTTTTTTGGCTTTGGTTCTCTGAGAATGGGCCCTTGGATAGTCTGGACTTATTTCTACGTTATTTGCTGTCTAACAGCTTCATATTATATGCTCCTACACTCTTTACCGAATGGCCTTCGCTTGATGTAACATTTATCGGAGAGGATTTGTGGACCAACATGGACCGTAATTAGGACTCTGGCTATTAACGATTAATGCAATACATAGTAGGTACTGAAAGGTGACTGGTGTAGTGATTTTTAAACTTCCACCTTGATATCAGCAACCTCTTTCCTTTCCCCACTATTTCTTGGATAGTTACAGTAAGGTTTGAATGCATGAATTTGTGAACTTGAATACACCGGTAGCCGGCCGGAGTGGCCGTACGGTTCTAGGCGCTACAGGCGCTACGGTCGCAGGTTCGAATCCTGCCTGTGGCATGGATGTGTGTGATGTCCTTAGGTTTAAGTAGTTCTAAGTTCTAGGCGACTGATGACCTCAGAAGTTAAGTCGCATAGTGCTCAGAGCCAATACGCCGGTAATGGCCAGAGTAAGGTGGTACCAACGTCACTAACACTTTCCATAGATATCCAGTAGTGTTTCTTGCTGTCGACTCAGAGCTTTTCCGTTTCTTTACGTCTTGCAGTTGGGTAGGTCCAGCAAAGGATATCACCCCGACCACGCTAAAAAAAAGAAAAAGAAAATCACCCGCGGCTAGCCAAAGGGCGACCGTTGGTGGTTTATTACGCCACTCTTGTGCCCATCGTTGAGCCGTGAGTATCACCGATCTACGGAGCATAGTTTTGATGTAAGTTCAGGTTGTTTTATGAAAGTTAAATGTTGATTACTGTTAGGGTGCTATTCGCTTGTCTCAGTTGGGGGCGCAAAAAGTTTTTTTTTTTTTTTGTTTAAAGCACCGTATTTTTTAATGAATCTCAGTCACATGAGTGGACTTGTAATCGTTTTTTTGTTTGTTCTTCAGACATGACTGTGTTCCTTCAGCACTTCTGTTTGTTGGCTTTAGTGATTGTCCTGAGCCTAATAATTTATACGCACCGGTATGCGAAGTACTGAACTCATCGGAGCGAATAATTTCAATGGAATTTCCGTAATTAAATCAGATGCGTTTGACGTAAGTGATGGTCTGCAGTGCCTTGTTCAAATTGTGAAATGTCCATAACTATTCAGTTGAGTAATCGCTCTCAGCAATTTATTAGTAGTATTCATGTCCGCTATTTACTGCTCTGCCGTGGATTTAGAGCAATACTCCCCAAATTATGAGCTTGCCAATATGCCAACGGCCTTGCTGCTGTGGTAACACCGGTTCCCGTTAGAACACCGAAGTTAAGCAATGTCGGGCTGGGCTAGCACTTGGATGGGTGACCATCCGGTCTGCCCAGCGCTGTTAGCAAGCCCTTTTGAGGCAAACTGAGGAGCTACTTGATTGAGAAGTAGCAGCACCTGTCTCGTAAACTGACATACGGACGGGATAGCGGTGTGCTGACCACCTGCCCCTCCATATCCGCATCCAGTGACGCCTGTGGACTGAGCATGACACGGTGGCCGGTCGGTATCTTTGGGCCTTCATGGCCTCTGCGGGAGAAGTTTAGTTTTATGAGCTTGTCCTTACTGCAATGAAAGCAATAGTTTTCTGCTGGATACCATTCGAGAGCAAAATTTGCAGAGTAAAACGTACACCTGTTCGTGCTGAGGTACTTGCAACAATGTGAATCTCTCAAACTGAATACATTTTTGCAAAGTTAATGCATTTTTTTCAGAAGGCTGTGAACTTTACTTCCGTCCACAGTAGCTACCCCTTTCAGTTCGTAAGGGCTTTCCAGCCTGGGTTAATGAGGAAAAGCTTCCTGTAAGTGTGAAACGGAATTATTCTTTCCTTGGAGACCCCTGGAGCCCGTCTCCTAATTCTCTCGTGGAATATCGATGCTAATATTTATGCTCGAGAAAGTGATTAACGACCGCAATATATGTATGTACAGTTCTCATCGTCAAACCGATCTACCTTTATAATTCCCCAAAAGATCATTAATCAAATCAGCATTGTTAAACGGATTTTCAGAAAAGGAAAGATTGTTCTGATGTAGTCATAGCGAGACGTTGGCGATGCCGACTGTGCAATTCAAAAAGACATGCTCCGAACTCCTGAGCTTGATAAGAAAATTTTCTACTGGCTTACGTGGCATTGGACCAACAGTGGATGAAAATGATTAAACAAGACGTGAGTAATTACTTCGCACCCTCTGGAACCGCGCGGCCGCTACGGTCGCAGGTTCGAATCTTGCCTTGGGCATGGATGTGTGTGATGTCCCTTAGGTTAGTTAGGTTTAAGTAGTTCTAAGTTCTAGGGGACTGATGACCTCAGAAGTCAAGTCCCATAGTGCTCATAGCCATTTGAACCATTTGAACTTCGCACCTGTTTGAGAGATTAGTGTTTTTAAATAAGGCCGTGAAATATGGCAATTTCAAAGATTATAGTCGTCACAAAACAGCAGTGCCCATGTTGTTAGGAAATAAGATGCAAGGTTCCTTTGGACACGCTTGCATGCAGTACCAAGTCACGTCTCTCCTGCCATGCTGATGTACCCTGACGTGACCTCTTTCCTCCATCATCTAAGTGGCACACCGTCAAATGGAACAGTGGAATTGCTATTAACTACCTCTTCAGGGACAACATCAGTCCGGCGGACTTCTGGACACTTCAACTGCAACGTTACACCTTGCGCCGACATCGACACTATCAGGCCACGTGCGAACAATTTACAGAGTATTTTCGCCAACCCGTCCAGTAATTGGAATCTCAATGAAATACGCCAGCCAAGACAGGTAGACACCCTCCCTCCTTAACCGATACGACGTAGATTACTCCGACGACGAGAAGCCCTGGAACATGGCGCCGCGTGTTTTCTTGCTTTTTGTTACATCTCCCCTTCCTTTTTTCTTTTCATTTTCTAAATATTTTCCCTTGCACATACTTATTCGCGGATGGCTTTGTATCCGGAATCTTACTTTTTTTTCCTTTTCATGGTGCGCTATTGTAGCCATTTGGTAATCATATAAGCATAAAGAGCTACATTGAAGAGCCAAAGAAACTTGTACACCTGCCTAATATCGTGTAGGGCCCCCGCGAGCATGCAAGAGTGGCAACACGATGTGAAATGGGCTCGAATAATGTCTGAAGTAGTGCCGAAGGGAACTGACATCATGAATCACGCAGAGCTGTCCACAAATCCGTAAGAGTAAGAGGGGGTGGAGGTCTCTTGTGAACAGCACGTTGGAAGGCATCCCAGAAATGCTCAATAACGTTCATGTCTGGGGGGTTTGGTTGCCAGCGGAAATGTTTAATCTCGCAAGAGTGTTCCTGGAGGCACTCTGTAGCAATTATGGACATGTGGGGTGTCGCATTGTCCTGTTGGAACTGCCCCAGTCCGTCGGAATGCACAAGGGTAATGAACGGATGCAAGTGATTAGATAGAATGCTTACGTACGTGTCACCTGTCATACTCGTATCTAGACGTATCACTCCAACTGCACACGCCCCACACCGTTACAGAGCCTCCACAAGCTTCAACAGTCCTCTGCAGACACGCCAGGTCCATGGATTGAAAATGGTTCAAATGACTCTTACAAGGGAACCTCCGCATCGCACCCCCCTCAGATTTAGTTGTAAGTTGGCGCAGTGGATAGGCCTGGAAAAAATAAACACAGATCAGTCGAGAAAACAGGAATAAGTTGTGTGGAACTATGAAAAAAATAAGAAAATATACAAACTGAGTAGTCCATGAGCAAGATCAGCAACATCAAGGGAAGTGTGGGCCTAGGAGCGCCGTGGTCCCGTGGTTAGCGTGAGCAGCTGCGGAATGAGAGGTCCTTGGTTCAAGTCTTCTCTCGTGTGAAAAGTTTACTTTTTTTATTTTAGCAAAGTTATGATCTGTCCGTTCGTTCATTGACGTCTCTGTTCACTGTAATAAGTTTACTGTCTCTGTTTTGCGACCGCACCGCAAAACCGTGCGATTAGTAGACGAAAGGACGTGCCTTTCCAATGGGAACCGAAAACATTTGATCGCCAGGTCATAGGTCAACCGATTCCTTCACAGGAAAACACGTTTGATATATTTTATACGACACTGGTGACGGCATGTGCGTCACATGACAGGAATATGTTGTCGACCCACCTAACTTGTACACTTGGCGAATGGGTAAAAAGATTCTTCTACCTTGCCCGATTTAGGTTTTCTTATGGATGTGATAATCACTCCCAAAAAAGCGATGAAAACGTAAGAGTTTGTCAGATAAAAATCGTCTGAAAATAAAAAATTAAAATTTTCACTCGAGGGAAGACTTGAACCAAGGACCTCTAGTTCCACAGTTGCTCACGCAAACCACGAGACCATGGCGCTCCTGGGCTCAGATTCTCATTAATGTTGCCTATCTTACACATGGACTACTCAGTTTGTATATTTTCTTATTTTTTTCATAGTTCCACACAACTTCTTCCTGTTTCCTCGATTGATCTGTGTTCAGTTTTTCAAGGTCTATCCACTGTGCCAACTTATAACTAAATCTGAGGGGGGTGCGATGGGGAGGTTCCCTTGTTAGTACTACGGGACTTAACATCTGAGGTGATCAGTCCCCTAGAACTTAGAACTACTTAAACCTAACTAACCCAGGGACATCACACACATCCATGCCCGAGGCAGGATTCGAACCTGCGACCGTAGCAGTCGCGCGGTTCCGGACTGAAACGCCTAGAACTGCTCGGCCACCGCGGCCGGCTCCATGGATTCATCAGGTAGCCTCTATACCCGTACACGTCCATCCGCTCGAAACAATTTGAAACGAGACTCGTCCGACCAGGCATCATGTTTCCAGTCATCAATAGTCCTATGTCGGTGTTGACAGACCCACGCGAAGCGTAAAGCTTTGTGTCGTGCAGCCATCGAGGGTACACGAGTGGGCCTTCGGCTGCGAAAGCCCATATCGATTATGTTTGTTGAATGGCTAGCACGCTGACACTATTTGATGACCCATCATTGAAATTTACAGCGATTTGTGGAACGATAGCATTTCTGTCACCTTGAACAATTCTCTTCAGTCACCGTTGGCCCCGTCCTTGCAGGATCTTTGTCCACCCGCAGAGATGTCGGAGATTTGATGTTTTACCGAATTCCTGATATTCACGGTACACTCTTGAAATGGTCGTACGGGAAAATTCGCACTTCATCGTTGCCTCGGAGATCCTGTGTCCCATTTCTCGTACGCCGACGATAACACAACGTTCAGACTCACTTAAACCTCGATAACTTGCCACTGCAGCAGCATTAACCGATCTAACAATTGCGCCAGACACTTGTTGTCTTATGTACGCTTTACCGACCACAGTGCCGTATTATGTCTGTTTACATGACTCTGTATTTGAATACGTATGCCTATATCAGTTTCTTTGGTGCTTCAGTGTAGATTCTTCCTTCCTACATATCCCAAAGTCATTTGATACAACAGAGAAAAATTAAGTTTGTAGGCAGTGTTCCAAATTAATAAAAACAAGAAGGAATAAAAGGAAGCAGACAGAGCGCTTGCAATAAAACAAGGTGGTTAAGGCAATCGTTCTTGAAAAGTGGAGCACCTGGATTCAAGTCCCGGTCCGGTACTATTTTCACTTGTCGCCTTTGCATTTAATGCAATGTCCGTACTCAGCTGAGATCTGAAAATTTCTCTCTCATTGAGCAATGGTTAAGAACAGTGTACTGGTGATAAATCTCCACAAAGATTTATTAGAAACTATATTTAGCTATAGTTTTGTAAGAAGTTGCTTTCCTTTGCTGCTAAAATTATTTTTCACATATTTCAATCACATTAGTTGTTCCGGAGGATGGGGAAGTTGGGGGATGGGGGAGTTGGGGGATGGGGGAGTTGGTAAAATGTGCACCACATCAAAGTCCTATTTGTCACCCAGTTGAAAGACAGACGTATCGTTAAGTCAGGACCAAGAGTCAGTCCAACAAAGACAATGAATCACTTTCTCTTAAGGGTAAGCAGCAGTTTCGAATGAAACTTTGAAAATTACTCAGCGACAGTTTTCCAGAGTTGGAAAAAATAATGACAAGATTTTTGCCAGTAAACAGTCCTTTTTAATTTTTGGTCCTAACTTTTCTTGAGGTTCCTGTAAACAGCTTTAAAAATGTGAACATAGTAATCCGCTCGTATGCATAACTGGCATCATTGTATACCAATGTTTCAGCCGTTACACAAATGACTGTCTTTCTTCGTAGCGAAATGTTATAGAGCGGTTTCGCCAGTAGTTCTTTCTTAGTCACCTGCACTACACACTGTTGTCGGAGTAACAACAGTTGCTTCGGTTACGAATGGTCCTATAGCATTATTTTTAATGGCTTCTTCGACAGAAGGTTACGTGAAGTGAGATCTTCAGTTTTACTACTTAGATTCTGTGTTGTTTTTCGGATCAGCATAACCCTCTCGAAAAAGCTTGTAAACCACTGTCGTAGATCTCACTTGCGATTCGGATCACCCTCTCTCGGTAACGGCGCATTATCTCACAAGTGGGGTTCTAACTTTTCTGAGAGTTTTTCTTCCACAGCTGAGCGAGTTTCACCTTGTCTTATTTAATCGTTTAATTCTTTCTTTCATTCTTTTAAAATTCAGTTTCTGATTTTACGAAATTGGTTTTCTTCAGTTCTCACGTTCAAGCGTGTCTTCCCTTCTTCTTTTAACTAAACTTCTTTGTCATTGAAAGCTTCTCTCCTTCGTTTAACTAAGCATTAAATGCCTTTTCTTTGCCATCAAAAGCTATTATAACACATAGTTTATTCTAGATAGGAAGTTATTCTTGTTATGGACTCTTGTTGGTCCAACTATCATATTTCGAACCACAATTCTTCGAATGATCATCAAAGGTATTTTCCGTTTCTTCTAATATATCCACAGTTTCTAGCAAAATTTCAACGCTATTCGAAGGCATGTCCAAAAACGGAAGGAAGAAATCGCACTTATTTAGATCTCAGAGTTGGGTGGTTTCGACTGCATACCATGTTCTTCATACACTGTCTCTGTAAAATCAAGGATGTTAATTGAATTCAAGATTACCGAAACTATGGCACCTGCAAAAAGACAGATTCTATTTGGAGGAATATATGAAAGAAACACAGTAAATATTAATTTAGGATAACTCTCGTTGTTTCTGGAATATAAATTCCTGCGCATCGTAATTGTGAACTATTATGTTCAGAAAAAGTACCAACGGAGACACAAGGTCACATTGAAGCGAAAAGTGGGCATGTCCTTGCACAACGGCAAATTAAATCTTTAGCGTTTTTGAGACGCTCAATTTTATTTTGTGTAACGTTTTTGGTCCACTCTTTCACAACGCGAGCGTTTACGCTCTCCCTCGAAGACTGAGGGGTGAGTCTCCCACCTACCTGCGTGCGGACGCGATGGTGCTGGTCAGTGAGCTCGCTGAACTGCTTCATGGTCACCAGGCGGTCCAGGTTGTCCTCCAGGCGGTGGCGAGTCGACCGGTTCCAGCGAACAAGGCGGAACACCGTCTGTGAGGGAGAAATCAACAGCGTGTGAGACATGTCACTTTCCCTGTTAAACCTACCCCCCTTTACTTTCTGTGTCAAGATCTGCAAACAACGTAAGATATACACATCAACCTAACTACACTCCTGGAAATGGAAAAAAGAACACATTGACACCGGTGTGTCAGACCCACCATACTTGCTCCGGACACTGCGAGAGGGCTGTACAAGCAATGATCACACGCACGGCACAGCGGACACACCAGGAACCGCGGTGTTGGCCGTCGAATGGCGCTAGCTGCGCAGCATTTGTGCACCGCCGCCGTCAGTGTCAGCCAGTTTGCCGTGGCATACGGAGCTCCATCGCAGTCTTTAACACTGGTAGCATGCCGCGACAGCGTGGACGTGAACCGTATGTGCAGTTGACGGACTTTGAGCGAGGGCGTATAGTGGGCATGCGGGAGGCCGGGTGGACGTACCGCCGAATTGCTCAACACGTGGGGCGTGAGGTCTCCACAGTACATCGATGTTGTCGCCAGTGGTCGGCGGAAGGTGCACGTGCCCGTCGACCTGGGACCGGACCGCAGCGACGCACGGATGCACGCCAAGACCGTAGGATCCTACGCAGTGCCGTAGGGGACCGCACCGCCACTTCCCAGCAAATTAGGAACACTGTTGCTCCTGGGGTATCGGCGAGGACCATTCGCAACCGTCTCCATGAAGCTGGGCTACGGTCCCGCACACCGTTAGGCCGTCTTCCGCTCACGCCCCAACATCGTGCAGCCCGCCTCCAGTGGTGTCGCGACAGGCGTGAATGGAGGGACGAATGGAGACGTGTCGTCTTCAGCGATGAGAGTCGCTTCTGCCTTGGTGCCAATGATGGTCGTATGCGTGTTTGGCGCCGTGCAGGTGAGCGACACAATCAGGACTGCATACGACCGAGGCACACGGGGCCAACACCCGGCATCATGGTGTGGGGAGCGATCTCCTACACTGGCCGTACACCACTGGTGATCGTCGAGGGGACACTGAATAGTGCACGGTACATCCAAACCGTCATCGAACCCATCGTTCTACCATTCCTAGACCGGCAAGGGAACTTGCTGTTCCAACAGGACAATGCACGTCCGCATGTATCCCGTGCCACCCAACGTGCTCTAGAAGGTGTACGTCAACTACCCTGGCCAGCAAGATCTACGGATCTGTCCCCCATTGAGCATGTTTGGGACTGGATGAAGCGTCGTCTCACGCGGTCTGCACGTCCAGCACGAACGCTGGTCCAACTGAGGCGCCAGGTGGAAATGGCATGGCAAGCCGTTCCACAGGACTACATCCAGCATCTCTACGATCGTCTCCATGGGAGAATAGCAGCCTGCATTGCTGCGAAAGGTGGATATACACTGTACTAGTGCCGACATTGTGCATGCTCTGTTGCCTGTGTCTATGTGCCTGTGGTTCTGTCAGTGTGATCATGTGATGTATCTGACCCCAGGAATGTGTCAATAAATTTTCCCCTTCCTGGGACAATGAATTCACGGTGTTCTTATTTCAATTTCCAGGAGTGTATTAGCGGAAACCGCTAAGGAGACAGAAGCTCACAACAGTGTGACAACCGCAAGATTGAATGCTGCATACTAGCACTGTGGGCACGTGACTCGCCAAATAAAATACATAAGCGGAGCACAGACGAATGAGGAATCATTCTACTGACGATAAGAGCATTGGCATAAGCAACTTTGACAAAGGGCACATTTTTACGAACTTCGAGCATGCTATAGTAATTGCAGGGCAGCAACTTTTGTTAACCAATATAACGGAAGAACCGCTAAACTTCCAAATTGCATTATATTTACTTGATGTCAAGTATCGGGTCGGGACCCCTTTTTAAATCATCCTACAGAACAAAAAACCAAAATTACAATCATGCACAATACTGGTGTTACCAAATTACTAAGCGCACGTCAAAAATACAGAACGTATCCATTGAAGACGTACGTACCAGATAGTCAGAATAACATTTTCCGAAATTTAAGAACCATGTCAAGATAATAAACACATACGTATAACAAAGTTCAAATGAACAATAATAGCGCATTCTGATAACTGGCAGTCTACTACTCTCCCTGCCGTAAGGAGACTTTGGTAAGTGACCGCCCTATCAGGATATAGGAAATACCCTTTGTATTTATTACAATACTCTCCAGTCATCAAAAACATAATTCAAAATGGTTCAAATGGCTCTGAGCACTATGGGACTTAGCCGGCCGGAGTGGCCGAGCGGTTAAAGGCGCTACAGTCTGGAACCGCACGACCACTACGGTCACAGGTTTGAATTCTGCCTCGGGCATGGATGTGTGTGATGCCCTTAGGTTAGATAGGTTTAAGTAGTTCTAAGTTCTAGGGGACTTACGACCACAGCAGTTGAGTCCTATAGTGCTCAGAGCCATTTTTGAACTATGGGACTTAACTGCTGAGGTCATCAGTCCCCTAGAACTTAGAACTACTTAAACCTAACTAACCTAAGGACATCACACACATCCATGTCGGAGGCAGGATTCGAAGCTGCGACCGTAGCAGCCGCTTTGTTCCGGACTGAAGCGCCTAGAACCGCTCGGCCACTCTGGCCGGCCAAATATAATTAATACGATAGCAGTACAGATCAACAATAAAATCAATACTTTATAAATCTTTACCAATAAGAGTAAAATGCTTAAAATCACAGAACAGTTAAGCACAACAGTGCCACATGCGATGCTCATGACAGTTGTACTCCAGGTGTACGTGAAAATCATTAAATGTGAACCACAACAGTAGGAAGCAAATCTTCATACTTCCTACCCCTTACGAGCTTAAAAACTTATACGAAGACAAAACAATTTTTTGCCATTTCCAGGATAAAACAGACGTTAAACCGCAAAGTTATTTTTTACATGGTACCAAAAACTGTACTGGTCGTTCTGGGGAAAGGTTTAGCCTAACCACACTCACGGGAGTATTGGATATGGATGGGCTTGGAGGAGATAGAGGAAAGGCGGGGGAGATGGTGGGGAGGAACACGAAGATGAAGGAACCCAGAAAGGGGCCAAATGGAAAACATTTCAAAAATGTAAAACATTTAGTGATCGTAGTAATTTATTGGTAGTAGTAAAATATACTTACTAAAATTGGACCAAAAACGATTATTTACCATTTTTATAATCTGGTAAATAAGAACTCGATAGACTAACGGCTTCAATAGAGAAACCATAGTCGAGAGTAATCGTGAAGAAATTATATACTAACAGAAAAACAACAAATAATTTTTAAAGCAATTTAGAGGTGAAGACCACATAACCAGTTAGTAAAACAAGTTTCACTATCTGTCCTATACGTCATACAATATACGCAGCGTAAAACCACAGCTAACATAGAAACCGTATCATCCAACCTGCAGCAATCAATACCCTCCACAGGCTGTATTGCATACTGAAATCAGAAAAACTACAGGCGGTAAAATATGCACATATTCCTATAAAAGGGGGGGGGGGAAGAGGAAGTGATAAGGGTGGCGAAAGAGGTGGGGGAACAAACTCAAAGGTAGGAACAAATGGTTCAAATCGCTCTAAGCACTATGGGACTTAACATCTGAGGTCATCAGTCCCCTAGACTTACTACTTAAATCTAACCAACCTAGGGACATCACACACATCCATGCCGGAGGCAGGATTCGAAGCTGGGACCGTAGCAGCCGCGTGATTCCGGACTGAAGAGCCTAGAACCGCTCGACCGTAGCGGCCGGCAAAAGTAGGAACAGGGGAGGAGGGTGCATGAGTTGCAGGCACTAGACATATAGATGAAAATTCTGGGAACTGAAATCGGTACGTGACAGGAAGACCAGGGAAAACAATATCAGTGCGAGAATATCAGAAAAGGAGAAGTGGGGGTGGTGGGGTAGGAGGGGAAAACACTTATACAAGAGTTGATGATTAAAGGGTTGGCAGAAACGGCGAAGAAGCTGATGGTAGGGAAAGAGAGTATGAATTATATACATCATTTTGGAATAGGGCAGAGAACCGACTAAATGGAAGATCGACTTGTTCAATCAAAACTTTATCCAGCTCCTTTATTTTGCTCTTAAAAATCTTATGTCCTCCAAAACATCCAACTTCATACCTTTTGATGCGTAATACTACACTTTCAGTGTGTTACCTATGTTACCAACCCGATGACCCTGTCTGGACACCATTTAAGAAATTGATAAATTGTCATGGCCCAGCGCCTTGGGACTAGCATCTCGGCTAATGCGAAACACATTGGGCTTTCGCGTGCTTGCAGTCATAAACATCTATAGAAACTGGTTGAAAGACGGTGAAACCACGAGTGGACGACGATGTGTTGGACATCTGCCCCTAAACAGAGAACTGAAGGTCAGTGGCTTGCCCGCTCAGTAAAACAGGATAGGCGGAGGTCTGTACCAGATCCGACGAAAGAGTACAATTCTGCTGCAGGCATAAATGTTTCTAGGCATACCGTTCAGGTCACACTTTTGAACATGGTGTTCGGTGGTAGACGCATCTAAGTCTCCGTATTAACTCAACGATATCGTCAGTTAGGATTGAAGGTGCACGGGATCATCGTGATTGAGCCGTGAATCGATGGAAACCCGTCACATGGTCGGATGAATCAGATCGATGGTCATGTCGTGATACGCCGCCATTCGGACGAAGCGTTGATCGAAATATGCACCGTGCCAAACTCATAATAGTGAAGGAAGGCAGACACCATCCAATTTCTGACGAAACATTACAAAGGAAATGGCACGCACTGGAAATCTGGTCGCAAAAGACCATTCCTCGCAGTGGCATGTAACGCTGCACGTCATCAATAGAGCCGGCCGGAGTGGCCGAGCGGTTCTAGGCGCTACAGTCCGGAACTGGGCGGCCGCTACGGTCGCAGGTTCGAATCCTGCCTCGGGCATGGATGTGTGTGATGTCCTTAGGTTAGTTAGGTTTAAGTAGTTCTAAGTTCTAGGGGACTGATGACCACAGCAGTTAAGTCCCATAGTGCTCAGAGCCATTTGTCATCAATAGCTTACACTACTACTGGGCAGTAGCTGGCTGAATGTTAGTACGTTGTAGTGCGGTCCGACAAGTAGCGATTTTGCCTCTTTTCAAATGACATCAGACATCTAGTGCGCCGACGGTCCGATTAAGAGTTTGACATGCAGTGTATAGAGAGTGTAATTCAAGCCAGAGTTGGTTTTGAGATATTTTGAGGGCGTTTTCCGTGCCAGATCATTCAGGTCATCGTCAAGCTTAACGCGGGCGCTTAGTTCAAGTAAATATTGCCCTTTCTTCTACACGTACATTACAAATATACTGCTGATATTCCCTTCTTCCAAGATGACACCAGCAGTGTTCCTGATTTGTCGCACACTCAATACTCTATTTTACCTCGGGTAGCCAGCTAAATCACACGACCTTAATCTCTTACTGAGACACTCTGGAACAGTGGGTGAAGGTCAACAGTATAAATTCTCGAAAATTATCAATGACTGGCTTCAGCTGGATAAGGCAAAACCTAAACAAACTTGTGGACTCTCCCCCCCGTCGAAATGAGGCCTGGGGTAAGGGATTTTCTCTGCCTCGTGATGACTGGGTGTTGTGTGATGTCCTTAGGTTAGTTAGGTTTAAGTAGTTCTAAGTTCTAGGGGACTGATGACCATAGATGTTAAGTCCCATAGTGCTCAGAGCCATTTGAACCATTTTTGAAATGAGGCCATTACCAGAACAGAGGTAGTGTTACAAAGTAGTATCGCGATATCTCCTCAAGATTGTTTAAGCCCGCTTTAATTTTTGGCGTTCCCTATCTCAGTAGGTAGAAAATGAACTACAGTAAGATCACTTCGTTGTTCATCTGTCTGTCCGACTATTAAGACCGGTCTCTCTCAGGAACAGGTAGAGGTATTAAGTTAAAATTTACGTCAAATACTAAGGCCTGCGGTCCCTTGGCGTAGTGAAACATTTCAGCTTCCAAGTCAATGCAATCAAAAGATACGGTCATTTACGTCAGATACTCGCTACTCGAAACCCGTTCATCAAAACCTATAGATAAACCACATAAACACGTATCAGGCCGGGTGTTCTGTTAGTGAAGCGTGTTCCTGAACACCGACAGATCGCGGGATCGAATTCGGGCACACCAAGGACTATTCAGTATTTGTCTTAACGTAGCCTTCGCTTCTCAGCGATATGAGTTGTCAACAGAAACAACACGTGGTTTGGATCCCGTGTTAAACTGTAGGTCCCCTTGTATCATTCATATCGATTAGATGTAGGTTTATATTACGTAACTGTATATCTGTAATTATGATTTGTTTATTCTTTGTTAGTTATGTTCATTGATTTGTGACAGGATATTTAAAGTTTGTAATTTATACAGGGTGGTACGTTGATCGTGACCGGGCCAAATATCTAACGAAATAAGCGTCAAAAGAAAAAAAAAACTACAAAGAACGAAACTTGTCTAGCTTGAAGGGGGAAACCAGATGGCGCTGTGGTTGGCCCTCCAGATGGCGCTTGCCATAAGTCAAACAGATATCAACTGCGTTTATTTTTAATAGGAACCACCATTTTTTATTACATATTCGTGTAGTACGTAAAGAAATATGAATGTTTTAGTTGGACCACTTTTTTCGCTTTGTGATAGATGGCGCTGTAATAGTCACAAACATTGGCTCACAGTTTTAGACGAACAGTTGGAAACAGGTAGGTTTTTTAAATTAAAATACAGTACGTAGGTTTGTTTGCACATTTTATTTCTGTTGTTCCAATTTGATACATGTACCTTTGTGAACTTATCATTTGAGAACGCATACTGGTCGGCCGGGGTGGCCGAGTGGTTCTGGCGCTACAGTCAGGAACCGCGCGACCGCTATGGTCGCAGGTTCGAATCCTGCCTCGGGCATGGATGTGTGTGATGTCCTTAGGTTCGTTAGGTTCAAGTAGTTCTAAGTTCTAGGGGACTGATGACATCAGATGTTAAGTCCCATAGTTCTCAGAGCCATTTGAACCATTTGAACGCATGCTGTTACAGCGTGATTACCTGTAAATACCACGTTAGTGCAATATAGGCTCAAAATGATGTCCGTCAACCTCAATGCATTTGGAAATACATGTAACGACATTCCTCTCAACAGCGAGTAGTAAGCCTTCCGCGATGTTCGCACATGCACTGGCAATGCGCTGACGAATGTTGTCAGGCGTTGTCGGTGGATCACGATAGCAAATATCCTTCAACTTTCCCCACAGAAAGAAATCCGGGGACGTCAGATCCGTTGAACGTGCGGGCCATCGTATGGTGCTTCGACGAACAATCCAGCTGTCATGAAATATGCTATTCAATACCCCTTCAACTGCACGCGTGCTATGTGCCGGATATCCATCATGTTGGAAGTACATCGCCATTCTGTCATGCAGTGAAACATCTTGTAGTAACATCGGTAGAACATTACGTAGGAAATCAGCATACATTGCACCATTTAGATTGCCATCGATAAAATGGGGGCCAATTATCCTTCCTCCCATAATGCCGCACCATACATTAACCCGCCGAGGTCGTTGATGTTCCACATGTCGCAGCCATCGTGGATTTTCCGTTGCCAAATAGTACACATTATGCTGGTATACGTTACCGCTGATGGTGAATGACGCTTCGTCGCTAAATAGAATGCGTACAAAAAATCTGTCATCGTCCCATAATTTCTCTCGTGCCCAGTGGCAGAACTGTACACGACGTTCAAAGTCGTCGCCATGGAATTCGTGGTGCATGGAAATATGGTTTGCTGATGTAGCATTCTCAACACCGACGTATTTGAGATTCCTGATTCTCGCGTAATTTGTCTGCTACTGAAGTGCGGATTAGCCACGACAGCAGCTAAAACACCTACTTGGGCATCATTATTTGTTGCAGGTCGTGGCTGACGTTTCACATGTGGCTGAACACTTCCTGTTCGACCTTTTCCGCAATTGGTAAACGGTCCATTTTAACATGGGTAACGTATCACGAAGCAAATACCGTCCGCCCTGACGGAATGTTACGTGATACCACGTAATTATACGTTTCTAACCATCACAAAGCGAAGAAAGTGGTCCAACTAAAACATTCATATTTCTTTACGTACTACACGAATATGTGATAAAAAATGGGGGTTCCTATTATTAAAAAAACACAGTTCATATCCGTTTGACCTAGACCAGTGCCATCTAGCGGCCCAATCATAGCGCCATCTGGTTTCCCCCTTCAAGCTAGACGAGTTTCGTTCATTGTAGTTTTTTCGCTTGATGCTTATTTCGTGAGATATTTGGCCCAGTCAATATCAATGGACCACCCTGTATATGGAAAAAGATAAATGACTCTTTAAAATAATAAATTTTTATACTATGTGTAAGTTTAAAAGATAAACAATTTGTATTGGAAGGTGGTTCATGCTTAGGGCACTTGTATTGTAAAATGTAATAGACGTAGGGAAGTCCCTCCACAATGAAGTGGCATGGCGCGATGTAAAAGGTGGTTTTGGCGATCGAACATGGCGGCTCTTTGGTGTGAACGATACGCAGTCAGTGGCTAGCCGTTGCACGGTACACGTCGACGGTGAAAACGGAGGCAGTCGGAAGCCGCTTTGCAAGGAAGTTTACATCGTGTGTGGATTTAGCTGTTGGTTGGTACTCTCGGCAATAAGGAATGGCTCTAACACGCTAAAAATCCATCGCCAATAAGACATTTTAGAGAGCATTCAAACATCAAGAACTGTGAGTACAGATTAGCCACCACATCTCTTGCCACCACGACTTCCCCACAGCTCCACCAACTTCATGCATACAGATATGTATTAGAGCATGGACCAGTTAATTTTTGTGAGTGATTTTAATAATAATCCAAATGCTGTAAATCTGTATATGTGACGGCATCTTCTATCCTGATCATCAACCTATGCAGGGTCCCCTCCTAAGTATTTATAAAACCGAGTATTCTTTTTCAAATGAACTAGTGATTTATTTATGTTTGTCAAATGTGCAAGGATCAACAAAAGTGAAGTTAGTTAGAATTTTGCTAAAGTACTCTCAGTTTATTGCAAAGTATCGCTTTTCAAACATACTGTACCAGATTGTTTGTACGTTACTGTCTAAACTACTGTTCACAGGTGATGAAAAAGGCAAATAAGGGAAACTCGTTAGAAACATAATTTACCCTTGATTACTATCATGAATGATTTTTTTTGACGTTAATTGAGTTCAGTGTTGAATAATGTGCCTTTAAAAGTACAATATAGACCATCCCAAGTGAAGTTAAGAAGTGACTTTGTTCAAATTAAATTTTGCTACTGAAATAATCAGAGTTTGTCGAGTGATACTATAGCAGTTTATGGGTCCCCACAATATTCTTCTCATATTAGAAAGATAATTGGAAAATTATTGCTACTAAGGAACTGCCCCCCCATGAACCATGGACCTTGCCGTTGGTGGGGAGGCTTGCGTGCCTCAGCGATTCTTTACAGACGGATGGAAAAACTAGTAGAAGCCGACCTCGGGGAAGATCAGTTTGGATTCCGTAGAAACACTGGAACACGTGAGGCAATACTGACCTTACGACTTATCTTAGAAGAAAGATTAAGGAAAGGCAAACCTACGTTTCTAGCATTTGTAGACTTAGAGAAAGCTTTTGACAATGTTGACTGGAACACTCTCTTTCAAATTCTAAAGGTGGCAGGGGTAAAATACAGGGAGCGAAAGGCTATTTACAATTTGTACAGAAACCAGATGGCAGTTATGAGAGTTGAGGGACATGAAAGGGAGGCAGTTGTTGGGAAGGGAGTAAGACAGGGTTGTAGCCTCTCCCCGATGTTATTCAATCTGTATATTGAGCAAGCAGTAAAGGAAACAAAAGAAAAATTTGGAGTAGGTATTAAAATCCATGGAGAAGAAATAAAAACTTTGAGGTTCGCCGATGACATTGTAATTCCGTCAGAGACAGCAAAGGACTTGGAAGAGCAGTTGAATGGAATGGATAGCGTCTTGAAAGGAGGATATAAGATGAACATCAACAAAAGCAAAACGAGGATAATGGAATGTAGTCGAATTAAGTCGGGTGATGCTGAGGGAATTAGTTTAGGAAATGAGACACTTAAAGTAGTAAAGGAGTTTTGCTATTTGGGGAGCAAAATAACTGATGATGGTCGAAGTAAAGAGGATATAAAATGTAGACTGGCAATGGCAAGGAAAGCGTTTCTGAAGAAGAGAAATTTGTTAACATCGAGTATAGATTTAAGTGTCAGGAAGTCATTTCTGAAAGTATTTGTATGGAGTGTAGCCATGTATGGAAATGAAATATGGACGATAAATAGTTTGGACAAGAAGAGAATAGAAGCTTTCGAAATGTGGTGCTACAGAAGAATGCTGAAGATTAGATGGGTAGATCACATAACTAATGAGGAAGTATTGAATAGGATTGGGGAGAAGAGAAGTTTGTGGCACAACTTGACCAGCAGAAGGGATCGGTTGGTAGGACATGTTCTGAGGCATCAAGGGATCACCAATTTAGTATTGGAGTGCAGCGTGGAGGGTAAAAATCGTACAGGGAGACCAAGAGATGAATACACTAAGCAGATTCCCCCCCAGGGGATCCACAACTCTTTTGTGGATACGTGCGTAGCGAGCACGGGGCCCCGAGCTAATGTGGCCTTCCTTCCTTTCCGGGCTGCATACCTTCCCTTTCCGCATCCTTCCCCATCCCCTGTCTTCACTCCCCCCCTCACCTCTTGCTCTTTCCTTCACTTTCTCCCCCTCTGGGAGTATGGTTTGCGCCTACGTCCGGAGACGGACGCTTGTAAATGTACCGCATTCTTCTTCTTCCTTGCTTGTATGTCTTCTTCCTTCCTTTGTCCATCTCCTTTCCTTACCTCTTCTCTTTACCCTTTTCTCCGCTGCGGCGTTTGAGACCCCCTCTTCTTTCCTTTCCCTTTCTCTTTCTTCCTCCCTGTGCGTGTCTGAAGGCCGACCCACGCACTTCCATGCGTAGCCGGTGACGGGGTAACGCGTAATTCCCCGCCCCGGGTAGACAGGTAGGACACGTACGTACCCCCTGGTAAAGGCCAGGCCCAGGGAGGGGTGATTACCCGAGCTGATACCTTCCGAAAGTGCCGATTGGTCCCTCCGTCCGTATGTCGGGAGGTGTGACCTGAGGTGTGAACAATCACCTAAGGCGGGTGTGCCCTCGGTGAGGGCCCCCACAAGGGAGGAGCGCGCCATCGGAGACGCCGGTAATCATGGTGGATTCTTCCGCAATGGTTTCCTCACCTTCCACTATGTCTGCTCACAAACGTAAGTTCACTGAGTCTCAGCCACAGACGGTTCTTCCATCGTTGCCACAGTTCCTTGTTGTTTCTCGGTCTGACGAAGGTCACGACTTTTCCACGGTCAACCCTTTCATTATTCAGAAAGGTGTCGACGCAATTGCGGGTCCTGTAAAGTCTTGTTCCAGATTACGGAATGGTACCCTGTTGTTAGAAACACACAGTGCCCTCCAGGCTCAAAAATTGCTGCGTACTTCTCTGCTCCACACCTTCCCTGTCCGGGTGGAACCGCACCGTACCTTAAATTCCTCGCGTGGAGTCGTTTATACACGCTCCCTCGATGGATTGTCTGACGAAGAATTTCAGCACTACCTGTCTGACCAGGGCGTCACCGCTGTTCATCGGGTTATGAAAAGGGTTGACTCGAACATCATTCCAACCCGCACTGTCTTCTTGACTTTTGACAAAGTTCAACTCCCATCAAAAATCAAAGCAGGCTATGAGATAATTTCCGTTCGCCCTTATGTCCCAAACCCTACGCGTTGCTATCGATGTCAGCGGTTTAATCACACCAGCCAGTCCTGTTCCAATCCGGCCAAATGTGTTACGTGTGGCAGGGATGCCCATGAGGGTGCTTGTCCACCTCCATCCCCTCGCTGCATCAACTGTATGGGTGACCACGCTGCTTCCTCTCGAGATTGCCCTGTTTTTAAGGACGAAAAGCTGATCCAGGAAATAAGAGTGAAGGAAAAGGTGTCGACCTTTGCTGCTCGAAAGTTACTCGCCAGTCGACAGCCCACCGTGCCTCAGAAAGGAAAATACAGCGCTGTCCTTGCTTCTTCTCGGCCAACAAAGGAGGCGGCCACGCAGACTTGCGACCTCACATTTAGTACCACGGTCGTCAGATCGGCCAGCGCAAAGATCGCCCGTTCAACCTCACCTCTTTCGCCTGCCCACTCTATGGCTCACCCTTCGTCGGGTTCTGCTAAATCTCGAGCCCAAAAGTCAGACGCCAAGTCTACAAAAAAAGAGCATTCTCGTGAAGAGTTTTTACGTACTGCAACTTCACAACCATCGGTTCCTCCTTCATCTAAACATACCTCCAAGAAGGCTACGAAGAAACACAGTTCCTCTCCTTCTCCGCCAAGGCGTGTCCCATCTACAGCACCACCTGGCGGAAATCGCCCTCGGCCATCTTCTGTGTCGCCGAGGCGCACTGTTGGTGGCCGGTCAACTGGCCGATCGTTGGTGGCAGGAGCTGCTCCTGACCAACCTATGGATCAGGATCTTCTGCCTTCGACTGAATGCCATTCCATGCTGTCGGTCGCAAGCTCTGAGCAGTCGTTGAGTTGACAGCACCCTTGGTGCCGTTCCTCCATTTTCTGTTCACCCTATGTCCATTATCCACTGGAATATCCGCGGCATTCGCGCCAATCGGGAGGAATTGTCGATCCTCTTACGATCCTACTCGCCGGTCATCTTCTGTCTTCAGGAAACAAAGCTGCGTCCCCATGACCGCTTTGTTCTCCCTCATTTTCAGTCCGTCCGATATGACCTCCCCTCAGTTGAAGGCACTCCAGCCCATGGAGGACTCATGATTCTGCTCCATGATACTCTCCATTATCACCCAATCCCCTTAAACACTTCCTTCCAAGCTGTCGCCGTCCGTCTTTCCCTTTCTGGATACACGTTCTCTCTTTGTACGGTATACATTCCATCGTCTACACCAATGGCACGAGCTGATCTCCTTCATCTTCTTGATCAGCTTCCACCCCCCTATTTGCTGGTTGGGGACTTCAATGCCCACCACCCGCTTTGGGGATCTCCACATCCTTGTCCACGTGGCTCACTATTGCTAGACGTCTTCCCCCAAGCGGATCTAGTCTGCCTCAACACTGGGCTCCCTACATTTTTGTCTGCCTCCACGGCAAATTTATCCCATTTGGACCTTGCGGTCGGTACTGTTCCGCTAGCTCGGCGCTTCGAATGGTTCGCCCTTGATGATACACACTCGAGTGACCACTTTCCATGTGTTCTTCGACTGCAGCCTCAACTGCCATATATGCGCTCGCGACGCTGGAAGTTTGCCCAAGCCGATTGGACACTTTTTTCGTCTCTAGCGACATTCGATGACCGTCGCTTTCCCAGCGTCGACGATGAGGTCACACATTTTACCGACGTTATTCTCACAGCTGCGGAACGTTCAATACCACGCACCTCCGAATTGCCCCGGCGCCCTCCAGTTCCTTGGTGGAACGAGGCCTGCCGTGACGCAATACGTGAGCGGCGACGTGCTCTTCGCATTTTCCGTCACCATCCAACTTTGGCCAACTGTATCCGATATAAGCAGCTCCGTGCGCGATGCCGTCGCGTCATCCGCGATAGCAAGAAGGCAAGCTGGAAATTCTTTACTAGCTCATTTAACAACTTCACTCCCTCCTCGGAAGTTTGGAGTCGGCTTCGACGGTTCTCAGGCGCGCCTAGTTTCTCCCCGGTCTCTGGGCTCACTGTCGCGCATGATACCTTAGTGGACCCCGTCGCAATTTCTAACTCATTGGGTCAGCACTTTGCTGAGATTTCGAGCTCTTCAAATTACCCGCCAGCGTTTCTCCCGAAGAAACGTGCAGCAGAAGTGCGGCATCTTGCTTTCTCCTCTCAAAATCGCGAAAGCTACAATACTGTTTTCTCCATGCGCGAACTCCAACATGCACTCTCTACTTCTCGCTCCTCCGCCCCAGGACCGGATGGTATCCATGTCCAAATGTTGCTGCATTTATCAACCCATAGCCTGCGTCACCTCCTTCGCCTTCATAATCGAATTTGGACCGACAGTACCTTCCCCAGGCGATGGCGGGAAGCTATTGTCGTTCCCGTTCCGAAACCTGGAAAGGACAAACATCTCCCCTCTAGCTATCGCCCCATTTCTCTCACGAGTAGTGTCTGTAAGGTTTTGGAGCGTATGGTGAATTACCGTTTAGCTTGGTGGCTGGAGTCCCGCAGTCTTTTAACACCAGCCCAATGCGGATTCCGAAAGCATCGTTCTGCTGTTGACCATCTTGTTGCTCTCTCCACTTATATCATGAACAATTTTCTCCGGAAACGCCAAACGGTAGCAATATTTTTTGATCTGGAGAGAGCGTACGATACCTGTTGGAGGACAGGCATCCTCCGCACACTGTTCTCTTGGGGCTTTCGAGGCCGGCTGCCCCTTTTTCTTCGCGAATTTATGGCAGAGCGCACATTTAGGGTGCGGGTGAACACTACTCTCTCCCGTACTTTCTCCCAAGAAAACGGGGTACCCCAGGGCTCCGTGCTGAGTGTTGTACTGTTTGCCATCGCCATTAATCCAATTATGGATTGTCTCCTTCCTGATGTCTCGGGCTCCCTCTTTGTGGACGATTTTGCGATCTACTACAGTTCTCAAAGGACCAGCCTTCTTGAAAGACGTCTTCAAGGATGTCTCGATCGCCTCTACTCGTGGAGCATCGAAACCGGCTTCCGTTTCTCACCCAGTAAGACCGTTTGTGTTAATTTTTGGCGACGTAAGGAGTTTCTTCCGCCCTCCTTACATCTAGGTCCTGTCAACCTTCCGTTTTCCGACGTCGCAAAATTCTTGGGTCTTATGTTTGACAGAAAACTGTGCTGGTCCTCCCACGTTTCCTATCTTTCGGCTCGCTGTCTGCGTTCCCTTAACACCCTTCGTGTCCTGAATGGTACCTCTTGGGGAGCGGACCGGGTGGTCCTTCTCCGCCTCTATCGCGCCTTAGTGCGCTCGAAATTGGATTATGGAAGCATAGTCTACTCCTCTGCTCGGCCGTCTATTCTTCGGCGTCTCGACTCTATCCACCACCGTGGATTACGTTTAGTGTCTGGAGCTTTTTACACCAGCCCTGTGGAAAGCCTTTATGCTGAGACTTCTGAACCTCCGCTGTCCAATCGGCGGGCAGTCCTTCTGAGTCGTTATGCTAGCCATCTGTCTTCCATGCCTGCTAATCCAGCCCATAACCTTTTTTTCGACGCCTCCTTTGATGTCGGGTATGCAGGCCGCTCCTCCTCCCTACTACCCCCGGGAGTCCGCTTCCGTCAACTGCTCCATTCTCTTTCCTTCCGCTTTCCTAAAACCTTCTTGACAACTTGGGGTACAGCACCGCCTTGGCACCGTCCCCGGATCGACTTGCTCAGAGACCTATGTCAATTTCCCAAAGATGGTACCCCTACACTTGTTTACCGTCGGGCATTTGCTGCTCTATGTGCACAAATGACGGAAGCCACATTTATTTACACCGATGGCTCGAAAACATCGTTAGGTGTAGGGAGTGCCTATATTGTTGGCGACACCCCAAATCACTTTCGGCTTCCCGACCAGTGTTCGGTTTATACTGCAGAGCTTTACGCTGTTCTCCAGGCTGTCCACTACATCCGCCGCCATCAGCGGATACAGTACGTAATCTGCTCAGATTCTCTCAGCTCTCTCCTAAGTCTCCAAGCTCTTTACCCTATGCACCCTCTGGTCCACCGGATTCAGGACTGTCTGCGCTTGCTCCACCTGGGGGGCGTCTCAGTGGCGTTCCTCTGGCTCCCGGGACACGCTGGTATCTGTGGAAATGAGGCGGCCGATATAGCGGCCAAGGCTGCAGTCTCTCTTCCTCGGCCAGCTCTTCAGTCTCTTCCGTTTACCGATCTACGGAGCGGTTTATGTCGCCAAGTTACTCATTTATGGCATGCGCATTGGTCAACACTTCCCCACAATAAATTGCGGGAAGTGAAAGCCGTTCCTTGCGCTTGGACCTCTTCCTCCCGAACGCGTCGTCGGGAGGAGGTAATTTTAGCTCGACTCCGGATAGGGCACTGTCTTTTTAGTCATCGACATCTTTTAAGCGGTGATCCTCCCCCACTCTGTCCCCACTGCTCTCAGCTGTGGACGGTCAGACACCTTTTAATTGAATGCCCCTATTTTAATCCGTTACGCTCCCGTCTACAGCTATCGCCTGATCTATCGTCGATTTTAGCAGATGACACGCGCTCAGCTGACCGCGTTCTACAGTTTATTAGTGACAGTGAAATGACGTCAGTCATTTGAAGTTTTTTTTTTTGTGGACAACCAACCCCTTTCTATAGTGGACTTTTAAGCATTCCTTCTGCCTTTAGTTTCTCCAATTTTCTGACTATGTTTCCATTGCTGCTGATTTTAAATTTCGTTTTTTTCCTGTTTTCTACGTCACGGGCTGGGCGCTAATGACCATAGAAGTTTTGCGCCCTAAAACCACAAACAAAAAAAACAAAAAAAACAAAAAAACTAAGCAGATTCAGAAGGATGTAGGTTGCAGTAGGTACTGGGAGATGAAGAAGCTTGCACAGGATAGAGTAGCATGGAGAGCTGCATCAAACCAGCCTCAGGACTGAAGACCACAACAACAACAACAAGGAAATCTGATATATTTCTTTAAACGGGAGTATAAACAGCGTAATTTTGATATTATTTGGTTTATTTGTGTGGTTGTTAGAAGCCCCCCCCCCCCCCCACGTCCAACTTTAGTTCTGTACTTCCTGCAGTAACATCTCAGTACTGAGTCAAGTAATGATCTTTATTATAGCTGTCATTACTACGAGTTCGGTACATTTTTGCTTTCTATGATTACTGGTTCGTGCATTATTGATATCTATTGCTACCCACGGCTTAAGAGTGCCCTGTGTCCGTTTGTATCCTGTGTGCTATTCAAAGGCAATACTAATGAAAGCAACTTCAGTTACTGATATTCAATTTTCTTAAACTCATGTTTCCAAATTAACGTGCCAATTAGGCTGACGACCGTTAGTATTTTTTTCATTCACATATGTATTTTACTACTTTCATTAACCCAAAAGTTAAAGCCTGTTAAGTTTTTCCGTCAATTTCGATATATTCAAAATTACAGTTTTTATTTACTGTATAATAATGTGTGTAGCACCCCGCTGGAAAGAGTATATGTATGGTCTGACAATGTTTGTTTTGCATAATCACCAGCATCCTGTTCTCAGCCACACTATATCCAAGAATAATCCCTGAATGTATGAATGTGTGATTGTATGTATTCCTATCTGCCAGTGACGGGAACAGAGACTTTCTTGTGCTCTCTGGCAGTGTTATGGCACCCTTGGTAAAACTTCGTCAGAGAGGCCTATCAAACTTTTTATATCGAATGAAACTGTTCCCACTTGTTTCTCTCCGAACTGTTGGCAGTAAGATTCACCCCATTCCCTTAAAAAACTGGTCCTCTCAGCGACCGCCGTTTGCTAGCCTTTTTGAATGGCTGGTGAAGTTAGTTACTTGCAAATCAGAGCGTTTCTCGCTCTTCTTTCTCCCCGATTCACTGGCTATTCACCTACACTCCTTTATGAAAACGATACCTGCGGGTAACGGTTGAAACGTCTCCTTAGAAAAATTAATGAATTACTGTGCTGATAAACCTCTACGTTATTTGATTTTCAAACAGCTGAGCAAAACTGAACGTACTCAGACATTACTCTCTTTACTTATTCGGATCAACACTAAACTGACCCACAATATTTTTAGCGCAACGCAATCTGACTTTGAAAAATGCCTACAAAAGAATGGTCCTGACTAACAATAACCTATACCTTTCATGAATCACTTACCTCGCAAAAATCTTCGTTACTCGAACTACTGCAATACAGCGAGCGCCACTACTGCCAGCTAAATGAAAGATTCTAACTACTGATAGGCATAGTTAGCAAATGAAAGCTTTTGATAGAGAACAAACAATGTGTTTACCTTAATAGTGTTCAAAAGTTCATGATATCCAGTATTACAAATTTGCTCTTTCTGGAGGACACACGTCTAGATCGTCCGCTCTTAAAATTCTGCCATCTCTTTCCCCACATCAACCACTGATGGCGGCTCACCTCCAACTGCGCAACGCTACGCGCTGTTCACATCCAACTGCCCACCACTACAATAGCGAATAATTCAACAATGCCAACCACCCACAGACTGCACACAGCACAGCCAGTGATTTTCATACAAAGCGCTACGTGGTGTTACCAACATAAAAACCGGTCATAGTACACGCAGAATATGCGAGAAAAAAAGGGTACTCTTAGCATTTGCGCGTGTGTTGATAATTCAGCAAGGGACTGGTTAACAGCATGTCTGGTTCTAAGGACAATTCCAAAAACTTTGTGAGTGCACAAATAGTGGTTTATGTCCACAAGACTCTTCGATGGTGATTGTGCACCTGCACAGTCGCAACAGATGGCTGCTGGCCGTCTCTACAAGGACTGCAGTGGGTCTGCACCTTTGATGACCCACCAATACCATTATTTCTATCAGGACTACAGTGGGTCTGCTCTGTGATGACCTACCTACCAATATTATTCAACTTCGACTGACTCTGCTGTGGGTTTGCTCTATTGTGGCCCATTACCTGTCTGCATGTCAAGAGCTAGCACAGTCTTTCTGTTGGAAGGACTACACTACTTCTTCAAGACTGCATGGAAATCCACTAGTTCTGTATGCATTTTCTTTTACTGCTCAGACTTTCAGAAAAACACTGCAATTTTACTGTGATGAACGATCAGCACTGCCTTTATGGACTGTGAGAAAACCTTTGCTTTTGACCAACAGTATATCAATAAGTGTGTGCATTTGATTTCTTTGTTATTGTAATTATAAAAAAAATTTGAAATCTGTATTGGCCACTGCCCAAAACAATTCGTAAAATTTTTTGTGCGGAGCATGGGGGCTACGTAAGTAGTCTGTTTAGGTTTTTATGTTGGTAATACCACGTAGCGCTCTGTATGAAAATCACTGGCTGTGCTGTGTGCAGTCTGTGGCTGGTTGGCATTGTTGTAATATTCGCCATTGTAGTGGTGGGCAGTTGGATGTGAACAGCGCATAGCGTTGCGCAGTTGGAGGTGAGCCGCCAGCAGTGGTGGATTTGGGGAGAGAGATGACTGAGTTTTGAGAGCGGATGATCTGGACGTGTGTCCATCAGAGATAGTAAATTTATAAGACTGGATGTCATGAACTGATATATATATATATATATATATATATATATATATATATATATATATATATATATATATATATATATATAATGACTTTTTAACGCTATTAAGGTAAATACACTCCTGGAAATTGAAATAAGAACACCGTGAATTCATTGTCCCAGGAAGGGGAAACTTTATTGACACATTCCTGGGGTCAGATACATCACATGATCACACTGACAGAACCACAGGCACATAGTCACAGGCAACAGAGCATGCACAATGTCGGCACTAGTACAGTGTATATCCACCTTACGCAGCAATGCAAGCTACTATTCTCCCATGGAGACGATCGTAGAGATGCTGGATGTAGTCCTGTGGAACGGCTTGCCATGCCTTTTCCACCTGGCGCCTCAGTTGGACCAGCGTTCGTGCTGGACGTGCAGACCGCGTGAGACGACGCTTCATCCAGTCCCAAACATGCTCAATGATGGACAGATCCGGAGATCTTGCTGGCCAGGGTAGTTGACTTACACCTTCTAGAGCACGTTGGGTGGCACAGGATACATGCGGACGTGCATTGTCCTGTTGGAACAGCAAGTTCCCTTGCCGGTCTAGGAATGGTAGACCGATGGGTTCGATGACGGTTTGGATGTACCGTGCACTATTCAGTGTCCCCTCGACGATCACCAGTGGTGTACGGCCAGTGTAGGAGATCGCTCCCCACACCATGATGCCGGGTGTTGGCCCTGTGTGCCTCGGTCGTATGCAGTCCTGATTGTGGCGCTCACCTGCACGGCGCCAAACACGCATACGACCATCATTGGCACCAAGGCAGAAGCGACTCTCATCGCTGAAGACGACACGTCTCCATTCGTCCCTCCATTCACGCCTGTCGCGACACCACTGGAGGCGGGCTGCACGATGTTGGGGCGTGAGCGGAAGACGGCCAACCGGTGTGCGGGACCGTAGCCCAGCTTCATGGAGACGGTTGCGAATGGTCCTCGCCGATACCCCAGGAGCAACAGTGTCCCTAATTTGCTGGGAAGTGGCGGTGCGGTCCCCTACGGCACTGCGTAGGATCCTACGGTCTTGGCGTGCTTCCGTGCGTCGCTGCGGTCGGGTCCCAGGTCGACGGGCACGTGCACCTTCCGCCGACCACTGGCGACAACATCGATGTACTGTGGAGACCTCACGCCCCACGTGTTGAGCAATTCGGCGGTACGTCCACCCGGCCTCCCGCATGCCCACTATACGCCCTCGCTCAAAGTCCGTCAACTGCACATACGGTTCACGTCCACGCTGTCGCGGCATGCTACCAGTGTTAAAGACTGCGATGGAGCTCCATATGCCACGGCAAACTGGCTGACACTGACGGCGGCGGTGCACAAATGCTGCGCAGGTAGCGCCATTCGACGGCCAACACCGCGGTTCCTGGTGTGTCCGCTGTGCCGTGCGTGTGATCAATGCTTGTACAGCCCTCTCGCACTGTCCGGAGCAAGTATGGTGGGTCTGACACACCGGTGTCAATGTGTTCTTTTTTCCATTTCCAGGAGTGTACATTGTTTGTTCTCTATCAAAATCTTTCATTTGCTAACTATGCCTATCAGTAGTTAGCGCATTCAGTAGTTATAATCTTTTATTTAGCTGACAGTAGTGGCGCTCGCTGTATTGCAGTAGTTCGAGTAACGAAGATTTTTGTGAGGTAAGTGATTTGTGAAAGGTATAGGTTATTGTTAGTCAGGACCATTGTTATGTAGGGATTTTTCAAAGTCAGATTGCATTGCACTAAAAATATTGTGTATCAGTTTAGTATTGATCAGAATAAGTAAAGAGAGTAATGTCTGAGTACGTTCAGTTTTGCTCAGCTGTTTGAAGATCAAACAACGTAGACGTTTATCAGCACAGTAATTCATTAATTTTTCTAAGGGGAAGTTTCACTGACACCGACCGGAAATTTCGGTAACTCACTCTTGGCCCCCCCGACGGTGTGACATGCATCAATGTTCCATGGAACATGCATTCGTAAATTTTTTTTGTCTCAGTTAAGGGCAGATATCAGTCTTTTGTTAGGAAACCCCTTCATTAATTTCATTTAGTGATGTTTGAATTTGAATTATCCTCTTGTTCATATCAATACGGATCATGTGCATCACCATAGGTGTTTCTTTACTTGAGAAGAACTTCGAATTAATTTAAAAGCAGTGCTTTCCTCAGTCATCTCACATAGTGATACTGACATAAATCGAAGTCTTTGAATATGTACACTGGTAACTTCGAGGACTGAGTCTCCTCTAGAATTAAGTAAAAATTTGGCAACTGCTATGTCAAAGTTATCAACTTCAACGGTTAACTGGCAGCTTTGTAGTGTTTTACATGGATTTGACAACATTTAAAGGTGTGCTTTGTTTCTGCGGTAGGAATTTTCGCGTAACCCGATCGCCACGTGTGTATAAAGTAAAGATATCGTAAGCAGAAGCTTTCGTAATGAGTCTGATAAACGATTGTACGCCCAATAAAATCCAATTTTCATAATGGTTTTTAAACATAACGGTAATTACGGAGTTTAGTAATTTAAGGGCAAGGTGTTAACATCGACTTAAGTTACTCTGATGCGCAGCCTTTTGCTCCAGTGAGGTACAACAGAGGTGGAGAATGGACTGTTCCTTTTGTTACTATGTTGAGTGTCCATTTGAACGTCAATGAAGGATTATTCTTCGCCTTGTGTGCACTCCCAACTTCCATGTTGCTACCTCTGAAGTTATCCATGCCCTTATTCCACTATGAAATTTTATTTTAGCATAGCTATCATGCAAGTAAGGAACTGCATCATTTTGCCATTGGCTGATACTATGTGATGCTTTTCCTATCTTCGCCCTTGCCATGCGCATCCTCATTCTATAGCTGTAGCCACGGAAGCTAGAGAGATCAGGCCTTTTCTGATCCAGAATCACATACAGTCAGATTTTCGGTGTAATCTGTGTTTATATCACGTGCACCATATCTCTGCTAGCCGATCTGTATTATACGGACTTAACCGTTGCACAGAAAAATATCATTGTCTTGATAAAGATTGACGTCTTCCCAGAAAGGTCATTCGTGCACTCCCGGTTGGTGTGAGTAGGGCGAAATTCACATAAATCACTTGCTTCCTGCCGTCATTACTTTGGCCAAGTACTTAAGTCCACCGTTACACGGCCGCTAGCGTTACTAATCAAGAATAATAAGCAGTCCTCCGGGATTTAGGATGAGATTAGAGTTGGACAGAAGCAATAATAAAGAGAGAGACATATACATGTATTTGGAGACTCCCGTCAAAAATTAGTAGTACCCTTGCAAGAGTCTAATTTTTTATTCAGTGTCCTTAGAACATGATCAGCCCTTAAGTTTTCGGTTTTCCGTTCTGCTCCCGAAACTCGTACGTTAACCAAACTGGTCAATTCTCCTTGCTTTGTTTTCAGAACTCTTTCATTTTGTTGACTTGCTAACGAGGTAGTCTGAGACGACGCAGCTAAGGTCAATCAAGTTTTGATTATACAGAAGCGTGCAGTAACAATATTGGCATGGGTTAATTGGAAAGCTGACATCCTCTTCAAGTCTTTTGAAGCACTTTCTAATTTTTACGCTTTACGTGCCATTACGTGTGTTCGTGGGTAAGAGTGAGAATTAATTTAGGATGAACACTGAAATTTATAACCACAATGCTAGAAGCAAAATTAATTTCCGTATAGACTGTCCCCCTGTCTGGGCCTTAGTATGGTGTTTTACCCTCTGGTGCAAAAGCTATAAGAGGTCGATGGTCGATATCAGGCAGAAAACTGGAACTCCTCAGATATTCCAAAACAATCTTAAAGAGATCGCTAGTGGTCGTTACTACTATGATTTATTACAATATTCTCTGTAGAATCGTAAATCTCAGTTACGACTGATGTTCATATTAAACAGATTTTCAAATTTTTCACTTGTTAATAGTTGCTAGTGATCTCTGAAAAACAGTGAAGTTGCGTACATGCTTCTTTTCAAATACTGGACAAGAACGGCAGCTGAGTAACGCATTGTCGCTTTTCCAAAGGGGGTATTTGTTTTGATATTATATACAGCAACAAAGTTGTCTAAAGTTAGTCTTATAAAACGCACGTTACATCTACCTCATCTTTTCGTGTCAGAGATTAACTACCTTCCATCTCGCTACAATCATAAAACGATGTCTTATTTACCTAGTATAGTCACAGTGTCATAAATAAAACAAAAATATTCACAAACTCATACTGCGTTGCTGCTGGGTGATTCTCGACTAGTCGTAAATACACAGGGTGATTATAATTAAAATTAAACTTTCAAACTGCTGTAGAAACAACACCACTGGTCAGAATGACTTCAAATTGAAACGGAATATTATCAGAGAAGGGGGAACGCGTGTGACGGAGGAAAAATAAATAGTTACAAAATATACCAATAGATGGAGCCGTAAGAATCATAATTCAATAGTGGTCAACAACAAATACAAATGAATCATACAAAAATGCCTAAGATGTATGTCTGACGTTAAAAAAACTGTACTACTCAGTGTGCATGGGTGTAAAGGTGTGATGCTGTTAGTTACTTGACCCCATCCACCATGGCAAGGTCAAATCACATGGGATGGGGAAAATCGATTTTTAATTGTCCTGAGGACAAAAACCGCATAAAAAGCATCAGTCATAATGAAATCGCGTTATTCAATTCCGTGTGACTGGCGCAAAACATGTTCAGTACGCTGTACACCATTTTCCGCAACAAGTTGAAATCGAGAAACAGCATGTTTCAAACTGATCGAAGTGTTTCCAGGGTCACGATCAAAATGTGTTGCGCAATTCGTGCCTTCAATGTAGCTAAGTTTGCAAACGGAGCACTGAACACAATATCTTTCAGATAGCCCTCAGCCACACGTCACACAGATTAAGATCAGGTGATTGGTACGGCCAGGCTGTAGGGTGATAATTCTAGCATTTCCGAAATGTCGCTACAGCAGCTGCTTAACTGGATTTGCAATGAGCGGAGGTGAGCCGTCTTGCATAAAAATGATCCCATTCACACATCTGCGCTGTTGGAGAGCTGGAATGACGTGGCTGCGCAAGACACTCATATCGCTTACCAGTGGCGGTACAGGTAACAAAACCGGCAGCACCTGTCTCTACAAAAATATATGGCTCTATGATAAATGATGCCGTAAACCCGCACTACACAGTGACCTTTTCAGGTTGAAGGGGTACTGGTTGATTTACATGTGGATTTTTCATTGCCCATATTCGATAATTCTGTGTATTTACACATCTTGTAAGGGGGAAGTGGGCTTCGTCTGTCCACAAATTCTTCCACGGCCGATCATTGTCCACTTCCGCGCGAGCAAGAAATTCTAAAACAAAGGTCTCTCTTGCTGGCAGGTCAGCAGGAAGCAGCTCGTGCACGTGGGTAATTTTGAATGGACAGCAAAGAAGGATGTTTCATAGGTTTTTACCCGCCGTGCTCACGGGTATGCCCAATTTTCGGGGAATTCTCCATGAACTACACGTTTGCACACCACCACTGATCTCCTCCTGCATTGATGTGTCCACTGCTTCCACTGACGTCGAATCATTTCGTTTCCTCCCTCTACTAGGTTTCACACCAAAAGAACCAGTCTTTTAGAATTTCCAGATCATTTTCTCCAGACTACAGCCGTCATTGGAGCACCCCTTTCTTCAAACCCTTCAGTGTCCGGAACTTCTGCAGAAAGACGTGTGCACAGTCATCATTCTTGTAATACAGCTTTACAAGCAGAGCGCGATCCTGCATTGCGACAGTCACGGCGTACGTCGCAGAGGCGAAAGAAGGAAAAGCCGTGTACCCAGCGTGTTTATATCGACTTGAATGGGTCGTGCGAATAAAAGGTGTTTTCATTTACATATTCTAACACATATAGTGCCATCTATTAATCAATTTTCATACTAATTTATCTCTTCTGCCATACGTTCTCCCTCTTCTCCCGTTATATTCCGTTGCAATTTGATGTCGTTCTGACCATTGGTGTTATTTCTACAGCGTTTTGAAAGTTTAACTATAATTAATAACTTTGTATATACTTAAAGTACTTAGCACTTCATTGTTATTCAAAGTCGTACGTTTAGTTAGCTAATTTTGATGTCTCCTGTGTATCTCCTCTCCTTTTGTCCATTTTCCATAAAACATTTTTTATTGTTTATGTTAAATACAGGTATTAGCTTTATATCTCTCTAAAGTTTCTTTTTACCTTCTATTTCTTATCCAGCTGGACAGAACGAACTGTTTTAGAATTTGAACCATTGTTGAGCATTTGTTGGCTTTAGGCATTTCCAGTGAGTTGGATTTATATGACGGGGGTTCCAAAGTTGGGAATATCTATGAGCTGACTTGAAGCTTATGCAGTTGCATCACTACCAAGCGCTCACTAAAACCTCTGTTGAAACAAGAGAAAGAGCTGAAGGTAACTTTAATTTTAAGCGTGGATAGTAGTGTACCGCAATTATGCCGAGATATATTCTTGTATATATTAGTACTTGTGCCGACGGAGTAGAATCAGTGAACTGTTCGACATTCTTTTGCTTTAGGAGACATCATTCGCTACCATACTGCCATGCCTGATTCTTTTAGAGTTCTCAATCTTATTCGCTAAATCCGAGAGAGCTGGCAGTACCCAGAAGCGTTCCAAACTGTTCTCTGTGTGTAGACTGCTTTTTCGTTTTATTCTTTCCCTACTTGCTTCAGTCCTGAACCAACACAGCCAAATCGCAGCAGGCTAGGTAGGGAGTGGTTAGATTAGATTAGTGCTTGTTCCATAGATCATGAATACGACACTTCGTAATGATGTGCAACGTGTCAGGTTAATAAAAGGTGTCTATACAAGATATTACATCACACAAAATAGAACATGACACCTAATATTTTTAATTTCTTTTTTTTTGTGGGGGTTGGGGAAATTACCCACTTACTCTATCCAAAAATTCATCTAATGAGTAGATGGAGTTGCATTAAGAAATTCTTTTAATTTCCTTTTAAATGCTATATGGCTATCTGTCAGACTTTTGATACTATTAGGTTAGTGACCAAAGACTTATGTGGCAGCATAATTTATCCCCTTCTGAGCCAAAGTTAGATGCATTCTGAGCTGAGAAACCTGCGTCAGGGTTACCGGTTCTGGCACTTTTCTTCCAACCCAAGGAAGCGTCTCGACAACTTTGATCACCTAACCTTTTCTGTTTTACTCTGTAGGCCGCGGAGTACAGCAACGGAGTCGCCGTCTTTTCCCGCCACTTATAAAGCTATCTGAAAATGCAGAACGGTTCCTGACTGAAAATAAATAAATAGAAGGGGATAACTGGTTGCGATATTTGCCTTAAATCCTACAGAAACCTCCCGAAAACCTTGCTGGAGACAGTGCATTAATACTATTTTCAGTTTATTTCTGAGACTTTCTTATCTGTTGTGCGAAACAAAAATTAAAAAATTAAGTGCGCGAGCGCTCATGTTTGTGACTGAGTGTGTGCGAGTGAGTGTGCGTGCGTGCGCGCGCTTATGTCAGTGATTTTGATCCTTTATTACCTGCTACTTAATGAAACATGTATCTAACATTTCATAAGGCTTACCTGAAGGTAAGAGTATTGACCTACTGCATATTAAACGCCAACTTTTATATCCCAGCGGTTTGTTCAAATGGCTCTGAGCACTATGGGACTAAACTGCTGTGGTCATCAGTCCCCTAGAACTTAGAACTACTTAAACCTAACTAACCTAAGGACGTCACACACATTCCAGCGGTTTCCAAACATCGTGCGCAGCATAATGCTTTCGCAAATTTTTGGCCTTTGCCTCTCCTTCGCTGTTTATAGTTAAGAATCCTAATAGAAAACCAGAAATACGCCCCCCCCCCTCTCTCTCTCTCTCTCTCTCTCTCTCTCTCTCTCTCTCTCACACACACACACACACACACACACACTGTCTGTCTCTCTAGACAGCCAACAACTGGCAACAATACAGAAACAAAAGATACATACGGGAAAGTGGTAACCATGTAAATGAAGTAAGAAGGGATTCGTGTATTGTAACAGTATTATTTATCGCGGTGCAATCCAGTCAGTGCAACGCAGAGTCGATGGCCGGCTGAAAAGTAATGCTTCGGAATCTTTTATGTGAAAACTCTTAGGCTTTTAAATGAAACAAACGACATTAACATTCTACACCTTTATTCTTCACGTCTATATATTTTCAGCCTTTTGCCGCTAGAGCTCCGAACTGTAGTGTCTAACACGGCGGCTTGTAACGGAACTATGTCGGTGCGTGAGAAACCACGTGCTGTAATCGTGTTTCCAATTTGAAGAGGTCGTCCACACATTGAGCACCTTCTCCTTCAGGATAAAAATGACATCACACACGAGAACTGTGACTCTGCGACAATCCGACGCCTTGGGTTCAATGTCACCGATCATCCTCCATACAGAACCGACATGGGACAGATTTTCATCTGCTTCCTAAACTCAAAGAACACCTTCGAGAACTATACTTTGTGATGAACCGCTGCAAGTAGAGCTGAGGTTGTGGTTCCGTCCACAAAGCCAAACATTCTACAGTGTCGGTTTCAAAAAAATTGTCTCTCAGTGTGTTAGTCGCCATGGAGACTATGTTGACAAATATATATCAAGACGTGAGGAACAGGATGTTGAACGTAAATCTTTTTTTTAAAAAAAAAAGTTTTAGAAGTTTTCACATAAACATTTGTAGGCTTTACTTTTCAGCACGCCCCCGTATCACTGGTGCATAATACACATGAAGCAGCACTTGAGATTACACACAGGAATTAATTCTAAGATGTGGCGAGAGTAGGTATTGTACAACATATACAAGTAAAATGTTAATTAGTTAATATGCTGGTACTGACCAGGTAGCAGGCGAAGGTGAGGCAGAGGAAGCACGCCGTGTGCCACGCGCTGCCCAGCAGTGGGAAACCCAGCAACAGCCACGCCTGACACAAACACACAGACACTTCCCATTACAAGCTGCGACGTACCAGCGATTAAAAACAGTGTTACAGAAGGTACAGTACTTCTTTGTTTAATTCCAGACAATTATCACAAACGGATTGTCGTCAGACTACCGATTTGGGTACATAACGACCATCTTCAGATCAGTCGCGAAAATGGAAATCAAATACAGCTGCTGTACAACAAACATCTCGTGACAGTAAGGTAAAAAATTACGGAAAGGATGTATGTATATATATGCATGCAAAGAGTGTTCATTGTAACTGAAGACATTGAAATATCTCGACAACTACCCATCACACCAACAAGTTATAATTCCAATTTGTTTGTCTTGGAGGGGGACATACGACGACACCACAGTCGACTGGTGGCACCCCATCCCGTGAGTGGGTGGCGTGAGGCGATTTTGAAATCTTCAGTGGGAACGCCCTTTTTTATGCAGATAACGATTCTACGGCAAAATCTACAGATGTTTTGTCTGAAGTATTTTCTTCGTTTCATTACAGATGGCGCTGTAATCGGAGGAGTACAAATGGGTATTCAGTCGTAATTTACAACATGTTAGTCAATGGTCCTTGAATATCCACTGGCACCTGGAACTCCACCTTCATGTTGCGAGGGTAGGACGGGTCAGTATTTTACAACTTCTAATAGGAAACTCCATTTGCGACGTTGTATTCATCCAATATATCGAACGGAAGACTACTCGAAGCGCCACCGTGGCCATGTAACGAACTACAATATATCATAACAGGCAGTACACTGTGAACGGAGGTCACGTATCATGCAGACGTAGAACCGATAGCAGCTCTATACATTACAATTCTGACGCACTGTTTATTGCCTGCACACCTATCATTTGGAGAACAGCCGTGCAAGTGGATGTAGAATGTTGCAAGCACAGAGGAAAACTGATATGATCCTCATTTATGGAGAACGTAGGAGAAATGTCAAGATTACTGTTGTCTTGTATGCCGAGCGTTTTCCAGATAAAGCTCGCTCTCTTTCCTTCTTTTACAAGGCTGTGAACGCCTTTGTGTCTGATGTAAGTGTACATAGAGACAAAAGGAAACGAAGCGAACGTGTTGCAGGAGAAGATAACGAAATAACTGTACTAGCGGCAGTTCACCACAACCCAGCGATAGGCGCCCGCTATTACATCGCAAATTCCGGTATTTCCTTAGATAGTATTGTCACAATACTGCGTCGTCATAGGTATCATCCATGCCTCGTGTAACTGCATCAAGAATTTCATGGCGCCGACTTCCATAATCGGAAAGCGTTTGGTGAATGGGCACGTCAACAAATGCAAACGACCCTACTTTCTTTGCCGAGGTACTTGTTTTCCGATGAGCCTACATTAAAATACCGTGGTAGCTTTAACCGACATAACATGCATTACTGGAGTGTAGGCAATCGCTACTGGTTACGGAAAGTTGACCATCAACGTCCTTGGTCGGTTAACGTATGATGTGTTATCATGGGGTACAAACTCATTGGTTCGCATTTTATCGACGGCACATTGAATGGACGCAAGTATTGAACAGGAACTACCAGTACTACTGCAGGATGTTGCACTGGACGTTCGACAACGTATTTGGTTTCAGTATGACGGTTGCCCAGCGCATTACGCAGTTGAAGCACGGGAGGTATTGACCGTGTTTACAATGGTCAGAGGATCGGCAGAGATCGCCCTATTAAATGGCCCGCTAGGTCACCGGATTTCTTTTTGTCAGGATATTTAAAATGTAAGATGTACCACCACGTGCCAACAGAGCAAGAAGACATTGTCGACTGCATCAGAAACACCTGTGCTGACATTCCCGCAGATATGCTTCTGTCCCGTGTATGGTGATTTTAAAAGTGCATCACTAAGTGTATTGCAGTTGGCAGTATTATGTTTGAACACTTATTCTAATTAAAAAAGTAGAATAGTATTCGCCTCTAGGCACGTCCACAGTGGTGCGTCGAGTAGTCCCATTTTCGGAGGAATATAACGTTGCGAATGGGGTTTCCAATTAGAAGTTATGAAATACTTGGCCGGTCCTACCCTCGCAGCATAGAGGCAGGGTCCCACGTACCATAGGATATTCAAGGGCTACTGAGCAGCACCTCGTAAATTACGATTGTGCACCCATTTCTATTCCTGCGATTACAGCACTATCTGGGGCGAAACGAAGAAAACGTTTCAGACAAAACGTCTGTGGATTTTGCCGTAGAATCGTAATTTGCAATACAAAACGCAGGTTCCCATTGAAGATTTCAAAGTTACTCCCACCACCCACACACGTTGTTGGTAGGGGGGTTGAGCGTTGTAGCATTGGATGTCCCCCTTCGAGACAAACAAGTTGGAATTATAACTTTTTTGATACGATGTGTATTTTCGTGATATTTCAATGTCTTCAGTTCAAATGGACACCCTGTACACAGAAAAAAAACAAGGGTAAAAATATGATGAAACATACCTGATAAAAACAGAAAGCTCATATTATCCTAATACCACTAACCCTAAGTAGCAACGTTAAAAGATATTTGAAACATAGAACAAAATAGCTGCAGGTGACGAGTTTATGTCACAAACGTGTATCTTAAAAAGATACCAAGCTAACATTGTCTACCTCTTATCAGGATGATACTTCAGCTTAACTGTACACTAACGAACTGAAACTGGTATACTTGCCTAACATCGTGTAGGGCCCCCACGAGCACACAGAAGGGAGCAATACGACATGGCATGGATTCGACTAATGTCTGAAGTAGTGCTGGAGGGAATTGACACCACGCCTCCTGCACGGCCGTCCATAAATCCGTGAGAGTACAAGGGGATGGAGGTCTCTTCTGAACACCATGTTTCAAGGCATCCCAGATACACTCATAATGTTCATGTCTGGGGAGTTTGGTCGCCAGCGGAAGTGTTTAAAGAGTGTTCTTGGAGCCACTCTGTAGCAATTCAGGACGTGTGGTGTGTCGCATTGTTCTGCTGGAATTGCCCAAATCCGTCGGAATGCACAATGGACGAGAATGGGTGCAGGTGATCAGACAGGGTGCTTACGTACGTGTCACCTGTAACAGTCGTATCTACACGTATCAGGGGTCTGAAATCACTCCAACTGTACACGCCCCACACCATTACAGAGCTTCCACCAGCTTGAACAGTCCCCTGCTGACATGTAGAGTCCATGGATTCATGAGGTTCCCTCCATACCCGTACACGCCAATCCGCTCGATACAATTTGAAACGAGACTCGTCCGAACAGGAAACATGTTTCCAGCCATCAACACTCCAATGTTAGTGTCAACAGGCCCAGGCGGAGCGTAAAGCTTTGTGTGGTGCAGTCATCAAGGGTACACAAGTGGCCTTCGGCTCCGAAAGCAAATATCGATGATGTTTCGTTGAATAGCCCACACGCTGACACTCGTTGATGGCCCATCATTGAAATCTGCAGCAATTTGTGGAGGGGTTGCACTTCTGTCATGTTGAACGATTCTCTTCAGTCGTCTTTGGTCCCGTTCTCGCAGGATCTTTTTCCGGAGATTTCATGTTTTGCCGGATTTCTTATATTCGCGGTACTCCCGTGAAATCGTCATAGGGGAAAATCCCCACTTCATCGCTACCTCGGAGATGCTGTGTCCCATCGCGCGTGCAACGGCTATAACACCACGTTCTTGATAACCTCCCATCGTAGCAGCAGTAACCGATCTAACAACTCCGCCAGACACTTGTCTTATATAGGCATTGCCGACCGCAAGGCCATATTCTGCCTGTTTACATATATCTGTATTTGAATACGCATGCCTATATCAGTTTCTTTGGCGCTGCAGTGTATTAGGATAATATATGGTTTAATCTTCAATGTGTTGTTTTTGAGCTTTTCCTATTGTATCACAGTAGTATCTTTCCATTATACTATACTTCACACTTTAAAAGAAGTATATCGAGCAGTAGTTGTATTTGGTTCCCCTTTTTCTGGAAGAGCTAAATATGGTCGCTATGGACTGAAACCGGTAGTCTGACTACAATTTGTTTCTCATTATCGACCAAAATTAAAGGAAATAACTTAGCACAAATACTGACATATACAGAATAGTTATAGCTCTGATTTCAAGCAAAAGAAAAATAACCTAATTACTACCGCATACCGCAACTATATAACTTATATACTGTGTTTAGTGCCTTAACAGGTTCTCTTTGTACCAAAATCTTCAGAAAATATCCATGAACAATCTTGGAAATGTTAGTGCCGTTCAGCTACATTCGCACAGTCGTCATATTTTGTTAAAAAAGCTTCAAAAAGTTGAAACAATCTTTCACCAAGACATCTAACTTCTTCTTTCCCGAATTATGGAAGCAACTATAGACTTTAAAAAAAGAAAAAAGAGCTATAGACTTTTTCTCAACCATATTCCTAAAGTGGGTACAACAATGTAACATATGTCAATCATTGCACCAAAAAATTACGCTAAAAGAGGACAGTAATGAGAAAGCCAATGCTTAAGCGTATTTTCCGAACGCATTTAGTGTATTTGAAAGTGAGTTTGACACGTCATACTTTACTACGAGTTCTTCGACCTTCTTAGCGTTAAATTACTTCCCTAATATTAAACTGCAATGTATCACTGAATACCTCTTTTCTAGAACGTCCTGCATTATAATTCTATTCAACTCACCACTGTTTTCAGACTAATCAATCTATTCAAAATCGATTGCTTCACATGAAAACTGTTTGGAAAGCATAAACTAAAATTTTCCGTAGTAAAATTTGATTCTGATGTTGCTTCACATACAACATAAAACATCCGTCCTCACATACAAAACTTTTTTATTTCTGTTTATATTATAAACTTTCTTCGTGTGGTCCAACTTTTCGTATTCATTTTCCTTTTTGGAAGTATTCCCAGCTTTACAGACATGTATTGGAAGTCGGAACCACTTCTATTCGCAATGACATGACAGATTTTATGACTTGTGGCTTTCATCAGCTAGTCCGGAAAAGTATGGTATGAGGTTTGTAAAGTGGCGGTATAATTTTGCCCCTTATCATACTATTTTAAATATAGAAACGTAATCTACTCGTCGAGCTGAGGAGTTAGATATCACGCATGCCCTGCTTCAAGTAAAGTGATAATAATTTGCATAGTATGAAGAGTAATCGTTCATACGCGGCCAAGATGAACTCGATACTATCAAGCATTCCCTACTTTGCATGTTAATAATCATGTAGTATCGCAGTCACGTTGAACTGAAGTGGACGCAGCGAGTTCCTATCCGTCGAGAGGAGTAGAACGAGGGACGCATTTCAAAAGGGGGAATAAAAGCTGACCCTTCACAGCGGGGAGGCAGGCACCAGTAGCTAACAATAAGCCATTAAGCGATCTCTGAAACACCTGCGTAGAATGGAAAGAAACATCTTAACATAGCAAGGGTCCGTGTGGCCGCTCTTCGAGGACTAACACACGGAATTCGCATTTACGAAAAATGTTGAGTCGCACAAAATAAAGTTAACAGCGGGGCAGAGACGACGGGACAGAACACGCGTAGAAAGACCACACCTGACGCCTTGGAAAGTATCTACGAAAGGAATGCTTTCAAAATCATAATGGGAGGTCTTTGAAAAGCACGAAAACATTGTCGCTATGCTTCTTTTTTCAAAACAGAAAACAGGCCACAGTGGAAAGCAGCTATTTTTAACAATTACTCGAATGTCATGTGATGAAGGAGTGGAGAACACGAGGGAGCACATGAATATCTCGTGTATGGGGGGAATCTGAGAGTATAGGAGCGAAACATGAACGCTTTACGCCAGAAGGAAAATAGTTTCCTCCTCCCTCCCCCCCCCCCCCCCCCCTAATACGCTTCTCAGGCTTCAATGGGCTAAGACATGACGCAAGTCATACCACAATGAGCATTGGCCGCTGCGAATGGTGATAGGGGACGAACACAAGGTACACTCGGGAGCAAAAAAGATATACTGTCTGGAGCCATGGATAGAAGAAGGGAGACAAAAATGGTTCAAATAGCTCTGAGCACTATGGGACTTAACATCTGAGGTCATCAGTTCCCTAGAACTTAGAACTACTTAAACCTAACTAACCTAAGGACATCACACACATCCATGCCCGAGGCAGGATTCGAACCTGCTACCGTAGCGGTCTCGCGGTTCCAGACTGAAGCGCCTAGAACCGCTCGGCCACTCCGGCGGCGAAGAAGGGAGAGATATCTTCTGACCAGGGCCGTGTGTAGACGGAGCACTTTTTGGCCTAGGAGAGCTTTTTAGTGAACACTTGCGTTCACAGGGATCGGAAATCTCGTAACATCTCCGGAGTGGAGATTACGGATTTCGACCTCAGTTAGTTTTTTTTTTTTCTATTGAACAATTACAGAGGGCAGAGGTGTACACATCACTAAGCCAGAGCGAGTGGACGTTACCAATAGTTTACCTGGGGCAAAACACAGTTTTTCGCCTCACGAAAACTCGGGCAGAGTCCGACTGCTGATACAGTCAAGGCCAGAATAGTATTGAGGTTTACAGGTCAGCACAGCGTCCACGCGCCGCCATCATACGCCACTGCCGACCACAGGAGCCGCCGACAAAGCACGATAAATGTCGCGTTTCTCAGGCGCTCAGTAAGGGAGTCACTAACTTGTGTGTGAACTTCAGTTCTATTGGAGATTGGAGTTAGGTTATGTATTCTCTTCTCGTTCCCGCGCGTCTATGCTAGCCACGCATCGCGTGTGTGTTGATAGGGTTTAAAAGTCGAGAAAGGTATCGGTAAATACACGTAACTATCCAGCTAAAATAAAATAGACAATAGGGTATATTGAAGTGTTGTGTGTGTAATATTTTGAAGGATAAATTGTTTTGTTATCACTGTATTGCAAGTTACGCTAGGGGTTCTTTTCTAAAGAAGGAACGATTTTGAAAGGTTGTTATGTGCTCATGATTATCATGACTAATTTCCTTTAGTTTCTCAATTCATTGTTCGGATCTTCCTAATTATAGAGGATTTTCCAACGTCACCAACTACGCACTTGAACCCAATGTGTATGATGATTCTGTAAAAAAAAATATTTAGTACAGATAACAGCTATTTGTGTGTTCTAGAGAAGAGGCCACCCCCTTCTTCACTGAAACATTTTAGGGCATGTACGACGGCTGTTATTCTGATGTCCAATCGTGACTTCATCCAGGATCTCCTTGCCTTGCAGGGCCTGGGTTCACAGGCACTTTAGTTCTGTCAGATATCTCCGTGCGTGAGACAAGTGGTAAGGACAGGTCATAACGAACTGGGAGGGGGAGGGGAGTTAGAGAAAATTCAGAGAATATTCCTTACACAGTCACATTAAAAAAACGCTTTTAAAACAATTAACACATTTCTATTGAAGCACGAGGTCAAACTACCTCATTCTTACAGCTAATTTACTCAAACGACGATACCTTAGTTGCTATTAATTAATATAAATATTGATAACTCACGTAAAACTTTGTAGACACAAAATCTAGTTTCAGTTTCGTATGCTTCTAATCAAATACCCATTGGATGTACATCACAATAACGTTCTTTTTGATTTTCTGCGAATTATCTATTGACATTTGTATTTCTGTGGAACTTGTCCTTGCTCTCCCTTTGAACATGGTTCAGTCCATACACAATAAGCATAATTTGCATGCGAACAGAACAGGGATTGGCAGTGTCATTTTGATGCACTGAAATACCTGTAACGACTGGACGTCGGCATGGCTTAAAATTATGTGAAACTTATGGAGGTTCGCCATGTGCACCCATCAACATTTGTTTCAATCATCGAGTATGTCGCCCAAACAAGAGAGTTTAGTGACCACTGATGCTGAGCGGCCAACCAAATTACACATAAGGGAATGTATTTATGTTAGTGTTTGTATAACTGTGTTACGGAAGCTATGAATTAGAATGAGTCTTGCAGTATCCTTGTACCAAGATGTAGGAGCCGGCTCTTGTGGCTGAGAAGTTCTAGGCGCTTCAGTCTGGAACTGCGCGACCGCTACGGTCGCAGGTTCAAATCCTGCATCGGGTATGGATGTGTGTGATGTCTTTAGGTTAGTTAGGTTTGAGTAGTTCTAAGTTCTAGGGGACTGATGACCTCAGATGTTAAGTCCCATAGTGCTCACAGCCATTTGAACCATTTGAACCAAGATATGGGAGCAAGAACGGCAGGACTACAATCCCCACAGTCAAAAACTTCAGCACGCTGTTGCTGTATTACTAAAGACATGAGAAATGTTTTATTGTACAGTTAGTTATTCACTGTATTGAATTCTGAACGGACGTATTCACTTATGAGCCGTGCCAGGGCTCTTGTATTTATTTCACTGAATTTATACTTAACGTTAACCAGGGAGATACGGCGCAGTACTTGTATTGATTTATGAAAAATATATTCTATATGCATTGCAGATATCCTTTGGTTCTCCTTGGACACAGAAGTGATATTACTATGGCGTGGTTGCTGATGTGATGATAACCTGCAGTGAACCATGTCATTTCAGTTTATCAAGATTTACGAAAAGTAACAAATCACTATCCCATGAAAACGATATAACCTCTGAAACCTCGAAAAGTTGTTAGAGCGCACGCATTAACTGAAGTTATTCAGCATTATAAAAACATATATGTTTCTAGTCAGTTTCAACACTTTAAATAACCATTGTGCTTTTACGGGGTTAAATCTTACACTCCTTTTTGCTGGGGTCCACACCTGGTTCGAACTTAATAGTTCTTCTGCGGCCAGGATCGGGAAAGTATTACTAAATGGCTCTGAGCACTATGGGACTTAACATCTATGGTCATCAGTCCCCTAGAACTTAGAACGACTTAAACCTAACTAACCTAAGGACGTCACACAACACCCAGTCATCACGAGGCAGAGAAAATCCCTAACCCCGCCGGGAATCGAACCTGGGACCCCGTGCTTGGGAAGCGAGAACGCTACCGCGAGACCACGAGCTGCGGACAAGAAAGTATTACTTTGAGACATCAATATAGTAATATCCTTTTAACTATACCTCCCATAGGCTCATGGCCACAAACTGATTTTGCTTCATAAGCATTAATTCTGACGCAGGCGCCGGCTGGTGTGGCCGAGCGGTTCTAGGCGCTACAGTCTGGAACCGCACGACCGCTACGGTCGCAGGTTCAAATCCTGCCTCGGGCATGTATGTGCGTGATGTCCTTAGGTTAGTTAGGTTTAAGTAGTTCTAAGTTCTAGGGGACTGATGACCTTAGAAGTTAAGTCCAGTGGTGCTCAGAGCCATTTGAACCAGCCATTTCTGACGCAGGCCTTCCCTGATGCAGTGGGCATTAAGTCACAAACCACTAGAATGAATGATGCAGCAACAGGTGGATGTGGGCAGTTACGCTTGTGGTGCGCTACTGATGTCGGTATCAAGCAGATGCTTCAATTGCTGCAGATGCGTGTATTTGTGAAGATAGTGCTTTTCGATCTGTGCCTAGTGCGAAGGTGCACTGATGCAGATAGATACTGCACTGCGTCACACTCATGTTATTGCTATTATATTAATAAATAATTAAAACATCATTATGTAACGTTTTCTTTGACACTTATAAAGTTAAATAGATGTCTCATTCCAAAGATGAAGCCCTGGGCATACAGTCCTGGACAACCAACGACCAAAAGGTTTAAGTACACTCTAAGACAAAAAAAAAAGACTAGAAGGAGTCATCCCAATGGGACGGAAATCGGTAGATGTGATATACATGTACAGACAAACAAGTGATTACAATTCCAAAGATGGAGCCTTGGGCCTGCAGTCCTGGACAACCAACGACCAAAAGGTTTAAGTACACTCTAAGACAAAAAAAAGACTAAGAAGGAATAATCCCAATGGGGCGGAATTCGGTAGATGTGAGGTACATGTACAGACAAACAAGTGATTACAATTTCAGAAAAATTCGAAGATTTATTCAAGAGGAAGAGCTTCACAAATTGTGCAAGTCAATAACGCTTTGGTCCCCCTGTGGCCTTTATGCAAGCAGTTATTCTGCTCGGCATGGATTAACAAAATTGTTGGATATCGTTCAGAAGTCTGTTCAATTGTTGCGTTAGATGGTGAAAACACCGAGATGGTTGTTTTCACCAAAACTTCTCAACTAGGGAGAGGGTTGGCTATCTTGATGTTCAAGGCAGAATTTGGCAAGCACAAAGACAAGCAGTGGAAACTCTCACCTTGTGTGGGAGGGCATTGTCTTGCTGAAATGCAAGTCCAGGATGGCTTGCCATGAAGGGCAACAAAACGAGTCGTAGAGTATCGTCGACGTACCACTGTGCTGTAAAGGTGCCGCACATGACTACAAAATGTGTCCAGCTATGACATGAAATGTCACCCTTGACCATCGCTGCCGGTAATCACGCCAAATGGGGGGCGACAAATAGACTCGTATCCATCACTGCCTGGAGGGTTTCCAACATGTCTGCGGCCAGAAGTCTCATTGACTGGACTAGAATTATTTTCAGTGATGAGTCCCACTCCAAAGTGAGCCTTCATGAGTAGCAAAGACTTGTTTGTAGACACTCTAGACAGCAATGGGGTAGCAACCTGATTGTCACAGCCAAACGGCCCAAGAACCAGGAGTGATGCCCAGGGGTGACATTTCCTCTCATACCAGGGCTCCTTTTGGTTTCATTTGTGGCAAACTTACAGCACAGCGGTAGGTCGACGATATTCCACGCACCGTTTTGTTGCCCTTCATAGCAAGTCATCCTGTGCCTACATTTCAGCGAAATAATGCCCGCCGGCACACAGCCAGAGTTCCTACGGCTTGTTTTCGCGCACCCTAAACCCTACCTTGGCCAGAAAGGTCGCCGGATCTCTTCTCAAGAGAGAATGTTTGCAACATTATGGGCAGGGCCCTCCAGTCAGCTCGGGACTGTGACAGCTATCGGACACAATTTGGCATGCTATCTCTCAGAACATCCAACAACTTTATTAATCAGTGCCAAGCTGAGTAACCGCTTGCTTAAGAGTCAGAGGTGGAATAACACATTATTGACTTGCTCAATTTGTGAAGCTCTTTCTCTTGAATGAGTAATCGAATTTTTCTGTAGTTGTCATCATTTGTTTGTGTGTACACGTACATCACACCAACTGATTTCCATCCCCTTCTTCAGATAATTCCTTCACAGTTCCTTTTTTTTCAGTTCATAGCCAAGGGAGTTGTGGAATTGAGAACCTGGTGGTAGGGGGTCGCTTTTTTTGTAAACTAAACATTAAATTATATTTTATTTATTTATTGCTCAGGTGGTCTCACTCACCAGATTAAGATCCAGAGGACCCTAACATCTACCAGGAACAACACATATCAAAAAACATTGTATAACAGTCACAACAATAATAACTTGCATTAACAATATTAGTAATTGACAATAAGAACAAAAATAATAAAATAACGGTTCAAATGGCTCTGAGCGCTATGGGACTTAGCATCTGAGGTCATCAGTCCCCTTGAACTTAGAACTACTTAAACCTAACTAACCTAAGGACATCACACACATCCATGCCCGAGGCAGGATTCGAACCTGCGACCGTAGCAACAGCGCGGTTCCAGACTGAAGCGCGTAGAACCGTTCGGCCACAGCGGCCGGCTACTGATTAGTTTAGCACATTTGAAGCCTTGTTTAGTATTATCAGCAGTGAAAGGGATAATAAAAGAGGAGAAGATTGAAATGAAATTGACAGTGGCTGTTAAGAAAGAACAGAACATCAACAGAGAACTTTGTAGACAAAGGGGAGGGAAAAGTGGATAGGACAGGGGCAGCAAGCGTCGACGGGAGTGAACAGTCGACAAATATATGTCAGAGATACCTGTTGTATAAGATGGATATAATGCTGCATTTTGAAGTTTCAGTTTCTCTGATATTTTGAATAAGAGTTTTCCAAAGTCGGGTTCCTCATACAGATCTCGTTAGAGAATATGGCAGTGTTGTGCATTGGTACTGAGAGGGTTTTACTTTTGTGAATGAGTATTTCTGCTATGATGTTCAGCTAGTAATGTAAGAGTTGAGGACCAAAACAAAATGGAGTGGAGTATTCAGAAGACGATAAAGCAAAAAAAGTATAAGAGTCTCTACATTTGTCGCCATTTAGCTAAAATAATTGTTCATAGGTTGGTGTGATATGGTAGAAAAAGCGCACGCCAAAAAAAAAAAAAAAAAAATTCATGTCCCGTCCCAGCCGGCGTGAGCTATCGGACGAAAGCCATTGGAGAATAGGACCACCATAATCAAGAATGGGAAGTATTAGTGACTACGAGTATCTTTTTAAGCTGTAATGAACGAAACTGTTTTACAGACAGCAGTTGTGTACTTAGTCCATTCTAAGTGAGGGCGCAGAATTGTCACATTGTTTCCTGCAGAATAAGAAAAGATTATTTCTTTGCCGTTTAGAATTGAGAATGGAAGACATTCTCTGGACTGAGTCTTTTGAGAGTAAGATTGCTTGCATTTTAGATGGGTTAAGTATCGAACCTGTATTCTGCCTCCACTCCGATGAAGCAAGAAGTCAGCATTGTGTGTACTGGATGGCTGTGCACAGATGACGTTGGACTTGTATTCATGTGTAACTGAAGGTCGTCAGCGTGCAGATGACATTTGCACAGTGAGCGAATAGTCGACACATCATTAATATTTAATGAGCTAATTAATGAGGCTAATATTGATCCCTGTGGGGCCCGTGATACTGCATCCTCCTTTTATCCTTTTATTATGACCTTTTTGTTCCAATCATTACACATTGCCGGTGGAATGTAACTTATGAATGGAATCACTGTACGGCACTTTAGGAAAAAAATTGACTTCTGAGTTTAGCAAGTAGAATATCAAAGCTGGCAGTGCCGAAAGCTTTGCTGAAATGCAAAAAGCAATAATAGTACCTCAGGTTCGTCCATAGCTTGTTTTACTTGGTCAGTCACTTTTATAAGAGCAGTCACCTTTCTGAGATTCTTCCGGAAACCAGGTTGCTGCTAACCTAAAATGTTATTCGATGATAACGAATTAGTACTCTGTTAGTGAACAATGTAATTCAACGCCTTATATAATGGGTGGTAGAATGCAAATGAGCCTGTAGTTGGAGGGTTCTTTGGCAGAAGTATTTTTGGGTAATGCTTTGATGAGATCCTGCTTTCAGGCTACTGGGAAGACAGTGGAGGTCAGAGTGATTAAAAATGACCGTTATTTTGGGCATTAGTGCTTCCATTATAATATTATGGTGTTCTGCAGGTGACGAAAGAATTCATGCAATTGACTTACAGGCCATATTCAAGTTTATTGGCTGCAAAAAAGTTATTCGTTTGTAACAACCCTTATTCTTTGAGGGAATCGATGGATTGCGCTCTCTTGCATTGGTGAAGTGAAGATGTCAGAGTAGTGAAATATTCATTTATATCGTCAATGAAGACTATAGGTTCATCTGAAGATTTCATTTGCCTGTTCGTCGTAGATCTCGCAGATTTTTCCACAAGACAGAGGGTCTGTTACAGCACTCAGTCGCACACTGGACTCGCATTCGGGAAGACGACAGTTCAATCCTGCGCCCGGCCATCCTGATTTAGGTTTTCCGTGATTTCCCTAAATCGCTGCGGGTAAATGCCGGGATGGTTCCTTTGAAAGGGCACGGCCGACTTCCTTCCTCTTCCCTTTCTAATCCGATGAGACCGATGACCTCGCTGTTTAGCCCCTTCCCCCAAACACAACCCAACCCAGCAGCACTCAGTCAACGAGTGTGTTGGTTGGTTGGTTGGTTTGGGATATTAAGGGCCAAACTACAGGGTCAACAGTCCATTTTCCTGATGCAAATAAAGCTGAAAGTAAAACAAGATCCAAATTTAATTTGGGAGGTAAAAGGGGGTAAAAGTAATGGGGAACCACATAGAAAGGAAAAACGAAAGAAAGGAACCAAACAGGGGGAAAATGTGCACCAAAAGGAAAGGTAGAGGACTGTATTAAAACCATAGATCAGACGGTCTGGGCTGGCTGACCACAAGAATAAAAAAGGATGAGCCAGCCACTCCGCAACACGCGAAAATGCCCAGCCCAAAGAGACAGGGCGAGATGAACACACAGAGGGAAAAGACGAACAACATGGCAAACTAAATGCACAGAAAGGATGACAGAGAGTGAAATCGGAGGGAGGATGGAGGCCCCATAGAGAAGGCCAGACGACCACCCTTAGATGGTACGATAAAAACCCCTGTCACGAATAAAACATAAAACTCAATCTGCTGTTGAGGCATTGCCGCCCCACACCGTAGGCAGGGTGCTGGGAAGGTTAAAAGTCAGCCGCAGAACGGCTAAAATTGGGCAGTCCAACAAGATGTTGGCGACAGTCATAAGGGAGCCACAGCAACACGGAGGTGGGTCCTTACGATGGAAGAGGTGAGCATGTGTTAGCCACGTGCGGTCGATGCAGAGCTGGCAAAGGACAACAGATTCCCTACGAGTGGCTTGCATGGATGACCGCCACACATTTGTTGTCTCCTTGATAATGTGGAGTTTATGTAGTGTACTGACGGTGCGCCAATCAGTATCCCAGATCATGAAAACACTGAGGTGGAAGACCGATCACAAATCGGTCTCTGGTAACCTGTTTGGCCACATGGTCAGTAAGTTCATTGACCGGTATCTCGACATGTCCTATGATCCAAATGAAGGTCACTGAACGTCCACTGTTCTCAAGGGCATAAAGAGACTCATAGATGGTCATTACCAAAGGATGTCGAGGGAAGCACTGGTCGAGAGCTAGTAGGCTGCTTAAGGGGTCACTACAGATGACGAAGGACTCACTGGCGCAGGAGAGGATATGCTCAAGGACGCTATAAATGGCTACCTACTCTGCAGTGAAAACACTGCAGCCATCTGGCAAGGAGTGCTGATCAGTATGTCCAACGTGAGTGTAAGCGAAGCCAACAAGGCTGTCGACCATTGATCAATCGGTGTAGACTCTTTCTGAGCCCTGGAACTCGCTGAGGAGAAAGAGAAATTTCCAATGGAAGACCTCAGGTGGAAAAGAGCCTTTTGGGCCTGGCGATAGGTCCAGGTGAAGCCGTGGCCGTTGTATGGTCCATGGAGGTGTACAGAAGTGGACCCACAGGTAAGGTGGTGGGGGGATTACGTCAAGTTCGTTAAGAAGCGACCGGACACGGACGGCGAGGTGACTCCCAGAGCTGAGCCGGCGTTGCGGAAGATGAATCGCTGTGTCGGGAAAAAGGCGACGGTTATTTGGATGGCGAGGCGAACTGTGAATGTGGGCAGTATAATTTGCAAGCAATTTTTGTCGCCTGAACCGCAATGGAGGAACGCCAGCTTCCACAAGGAGGATGGTCACAGGTCTCGTTCGGAAGTCTCCTGTCGCAAGCCGAACTCCACAAATGTAGATAGGGTCCAGCAGATGCAGTGCAGAGGGCGATGCTGAATCATATACCAAGCTTCCATAGTCAATACGGGATTGTACGAGGGCTTTGTACAGCTGCAGCAGTGTAAGACGATCAGCACTCCAGTCAGTGTGGCTCAGACATCGAATAATATTCGTATTAAAGTGCCGCCAGCATCTCCCCTAAGCTGAAAAGGTGGGGAAGCCAAGTTAAGTTGGTGTCAAATACCAGTCCCAAAAAGCGGTTCTCCACTACGTCTAGTAGTTGGTTACTTCGGTAAAGTTCTGGATGAGGATGGATAGTACGACGACGACAGAAGTGCATGATGGAAGCAATGAGGGCCCACGCAGTACCTTCTGTATAGCTCCCTGCAGCCGGCGTTCAGCCACAACAATAGAAGAGGAGCAAAAGGAAATTCAAAAAACGTCAGCATAAAGGATGGGAGAGACTAACGATCCCACTGCTAATGCAAGATCATTGACAGCAATTAAAAAGACGGACACTCAGGACAGAGCCCTGCATGACCTCTTTCTCTTGTATATGGGGTGCACTGTGGGATGCAACAATGCGAACTCTGGGAAGTGCGAAGCGACAAAAAGTTATGTATAAAAATCTGGAGCGGGCCCCAGAGACTCCATTCATGCAGAGTAGCCAGGATGTGGTGTCGGCAAGTGGTACCATAGGCCTTCGTCAGATACCTGCATTTTGCATTTCTTGTACTCTGACTAGGTTGCCAGGCCGCAGTCATTCGGTTCAAGAAAAATCTGGTTACTACAATATTCATTTCTCCTTAAGCTATCGGTCGCTCTTTCTGTTTACATCTCCAAGCCCACGTCCCATGAGAGGGTCCATACAATCTGTTACTAACGGGTGTGCATGGTGGACAAATCCTTGTGTGGTACGGAAGTTCTCATGCAGTTGATAGTACTCTACGATGTGATCGTTCTTTCTCCTCATCTTCTCAGTGCTTGCCGACATGTATCAGGACTGCGGCGTGTTATGTGATATACACTATCTGATTAAAAGTGTCAGGATACCTGTTAGTATATATTAGTGTGGGGTGGGTCCAGTCCCTCGCTGGGGGCACTTTCAATGAGGTATCTGAATGTCTTTGGAGGACCGGTAGTCCATTCTTCGGCGAGCCGAAACTACGCAAGGTACTGGTGTTGGTCTGGAGCGAAGTCGACGTTCTAACTCATTCCAAAGGTGTTCCATTGCTTTCAGGTCGACATTCTTGGCAGGCCAGTCCTTTGCAGAAGTTTGTGGACAGTAATCCACAAATCTTTGCATTAGAAATGGTGATTTATTACAGGGTGTGTTGTCACAGACAATAATCGTCGCTGAAGCGTTTCCCTACTGTATGTAGTACAAAATGCTGTACAACATGTCCACATCCTTCCGCATTTAGCGTTTCCTTAGTCAAAATAAGGATATTAAACACTAAGCACGAAAAACACCTCCATACCATTACACAACCTCCACCATACTTCCACTGCTGACACTCCATGTAAAGTCAGGTAACATTTTGCAGTCGTTCACCAAACTATTCAGTCGCTACAGAATTACTGACTCCAAGTCACTCGTTTCCTGTCTACCAATGTCCAGTGAGTTGCTGGTTACATCACGTCTAGTCTCTTATTAGTGACTACAGAATTGTGTGGGTTATGGGGAGCTGTTCGACCATTATATCCCATTCCTTTTAACACCCTACACGCAGTCACTGTACTAGTGGGGCTGCTGGCGGCACTTTGGAACCATCAAGCGACTCCTTCCGCTGATTTCATGTGACATTTTACAACCATCCTCTGCAAGGCTCGACAGTCACTGCATTTCATTATATGTACTTTGCCTGATTCTGGCTAGGCTGTGGTTGTTTCTCCGTGCTTCTATATCGCAAGCATATCACTAACAGTCAACTTGGACAGTTTTGGATAGGTTGAAATATCCCCGAAGGATTTGTTACTCAGGCGACATCCAATGACTCGTCCACGCTCGATTCACAGAGCTTTCCTGACAGACCCCTTCTGCTGTTGCTGTTTCTCTACTGACAACACAATGCTCCCTTCTCCTTTTATATTGGTGGGTCAGGTCTCTAGTGGAATCTGGTAGTCCACACCGCATTACATTGGGGTGTCCAGGTACTTCTAATCTGATAGTGTATTTGCAGCGGATAACATGCTCAGATATGCAGATTCTTCAGTGTCTCGTTAAATGGTTCAATTTTTTCTTCCTTTTGTGGACAATAGGTCATGGAGGAACATAAAATAACCACGGTTCTTGACTACTAGTGCATGACAGCAAGCGGTACTAAGAGTACTATTCCTTATTTACGAATCATCCTCCACATATGGTCTAAATTCCGAGAACCGTTCGCACCTGCTTCTAAACATAATTTCCATTTTTATGCGTAAATTTCAAATTCTAAAGGTGGCAGGGCTAAAATACAGGGAGCGAAAGGCTATTTACACTATTTACAATTTCTACAGAAACCAGATGGCCGTTATAAGAGTCGAGGGGCACGAAAGGGAAGCAGTGGTTGGGAAGGGAATGAGACAGGGTTGTAGCCTCTCTCCGATGTTATTCAATCTCTCTATTGAGCAAGCAGTAAAGGAAACAAAATAAAAATTCGGATTAGGTATTAAAATCCATGGAGAAGAAATAAAAACTTTGAGGTTCGCCGATGACATTGTAATTCTGTCAGAGACACCAAAGGACTTGGAAGAGCAGTTGAACGGAATGGACAGTGTCTTGAAAGGAGGATATAAAGATGAACATCAACAAAAGCAAAACGAGGATAATGGAATGTAGTCGAATTAAGTCGGGTGATGCTGAGGGAATTACATTAGGAAATGAGACACTTAAAGTAGTAAAGGAGTTTTGCTATTTGGGGAGCAAAACAACTGATGATGGTCGAAGTAGAGAGGATATAAAATTTAGACTGGCAATGGCAAGGAAAGCGTTTCTGAAGAAGAGAAATTTGTTAACATCGAGTATAGATTTAAGTGTCAGGAAGTCGTTTCTGAAAGTATTTGTATGGAGTATAGCCATGTATGGAAGTGAAACATGGACGATAAATAGTTTTGACAAGAAGAGAATAGAAGCTTTTGAAATGTGGTGCTACAGAAGAATGCTGAAGATTAGATGGGTATATCACATAAATAATGAGGAGGCATTGAATAGGATTGGGGAGGAGAGTGTGGCACAACTTGACAAGAAGAAGGGACCGGTTGGTAGGACATGTTCTGAGGCATCAGGGGATCACCCATTTAGTATTGGAGGGCAGCGTGGAGGGTAAAAATCGTAGAGGGAGACCAAGAGATGAATACACTAAGCAGATTCAGAGGGATGTAGGTTGCAGTAAGTTCTAGGAGATGAAGAAGCTTGCACAGGATAGAGTAGCATGGAGAGCTGCATCAAACCAGTCTCAGGACTGAAGACCACAATTACAACAAAAATGCGTAATAGGTGACAGGGTATATACAGACCACCCTTGAAATGTTTCGTATGAGATCCTGTGTCAATAGAAATGGCGAATTAGATACTCGGTGTGAACAAAATGTTACTTAACTTGCGATTTTATGTTCTCAAAAAACAGGATACTCTAAAGTTTGTCTGGTGTTATTCAGCTATAGGATATTTATCGATAGTGAAGCAAAAGAAGCTACGCTTACATATGCCGAGGAAAGCTTTTCAGGAGATATGTGAATTATTGCTGCATCTACTCTACCTTATGACTACTTCTAATGATGACGAGAATTAATTTGTTCTGTTTACTATAAGGACCAATGAAGTACATGAAAAACTTGGAGGTCAGCGTCGCATTCTGGCAAAGACAGTGCCAGTCTTTGATCACTACTCTCTGCAATCCGTGCATTACTGACACCGTGACGTGGTCTGGCGATATCCCAGTAAAATATCAAGCTTCAGACAGGGCGCTAGTACTATGTCTTGGACGTGTCTGTTATGTTTTGTGTTTTTTATGCGATACAGCAAGTTATTCGCCACAGAATCGATCCACCTCCACATGGTAGAACTTGGAAACATTGTGATCACTCACACATGATGGATGTGTGACTGATTTAAACTACTAAGAGAGGGGTTCTTGGTAATAGATTTCGGTCTTTTTATTGCATCGTACCAGCTGTTACTCTCAATATTACTGTGAAATTATAATCCACCATAGCTCTCCAGACGGCTGCGTATAGTATGCACAAGTAGTAAATGAATGACTTCAGTTCCCCTGTAATGTCCAGGCACTTACAGGATCTAACAGCGAACCGTGGGCTGCTGGCGCCAACTCCGCTGCCTGAGGGACTGCAACAGAAGACACGCGATTTCAGTTAAAATCTAGATGGATAGGTTTGTCAGTTACTTTTTTGTCATAAAAAAGTGCAAAACTCTTCAAAATTTCAACTCTTTTGCTTTACGAAACATAACATAAAAAGTGCCCAGATAGACTTTTCTAAACTTTTACCCTTAACACAAAAAATGTTAGGAAGGCCTCATTTGCCCCAAGAAAAAAAGCCCTCGTTGTTGGAGACATTGTGAGATTAATTTACAAATGTTCTGTTTTATAAATTTTACCAACACTTAAACAAGGCCAACGACCTTGCCGCAGTGGTAACACCGGTTCCCGTCAGATCACCTATATTAAACGCTATCGGGGTGGTCTAGAACCTGGATGGGTGACCATCCGGTCTGCCGAGTGCTGTTGGCAAGCAGGGCACACTAAGCGCTTGTGAGGCAAACTGAGGAGCCACTTGACTGAGAAGTAGCGGCTCTGGTCTCGTAAACTGACATACGGTCGGGAGAGCGGTTTGCTGAAAACATAGTCCTCCATATTTGCAACCAGTGACGCCTGTGGGCTGAGGATAACATACCAGCCGGTCGGTACCGTTGGCCCTTCATAGCCTGTTCGGGTCGAATTTAGTTTTAACACATAAATAACTTTTAATAAGAATGAATATGATTCTAATATGTATTTATATAAAAAATAACGTACTTAATATTTCTATGAACATGAATTATACAAGGAATTTACCTTTTGCCGAACCGTGACCGTCAAAATATTGAACCTGAAAAATTACATTTTTTTACTACTTTTGGCGATTAAAAAATAAATGATATACACGAAGACTTAGCTAAGCTGGTCACCTCAAATGTTTCCGAGATCGTTTAAGATGTAATTCTGCTTTCACCAGATGAATTGGAGGAATGCTACAACAAGCGACGTATATTCTGTTTTCATAGGTATATTCGTTACTCATATGTTAGTATCACCTTCCCTGTTCCAAACGAAAATTTAGTAATTTCTGCTGTAAGTAACGTAAATCTAGAAGAGACGAATTAGAAAACGTTTATCTCTTCAAAATCCTATTACTATTAGGTCTTCAAATTTGCTTCAGCCCTATTGCAGTAGATGGCAGTAGCGGAATGTGGTGGTGTAGCTGGTAGGTCATAAGCCCCTTACAATCAGTTTAGGCATTTGTAAACATAACGCTAGCAAATTCTGAGTCCATTTGTGATTGCAACATAAGGTTACTCTCGACTGAATATGTCAACTTAGGAGAACAGTTCTCGTCATTTGCAGCAAGTTTTAGTTTTCTGCTTTAATGGCTGAGTCTCATAAAATGCTGGGTAAGACCTATGGCGGGGAACCTGTTAGTGAAAGAAAGTCCAGGGGATGGTTTCAACGATTCAGGAACGGTGATTTTGACGTCGAAGGCTGGTTGGTGGTGGAAGAGAGAAAGTTTTCGAAGAAACTGAAAACGACGGCAACAATGACAATAAACCGTCACTGAAAGCCGTTGATGCATTTGAGCCGATCGCTAGCCACTATACAGCATGCATATGAAAAGGTGATTGTACACCATGACACTGGTAGACCCCACGTCGCCGTGTTCTCCAGACATTGCTCCCTGTACCACCTCCTTCGATCAATGGCACGCAAATTGACTACCACTTCCCGGTCGTATGTGAGCGTGGAGTGTTGGTTAGTTTGAAACGAAAATATCTTCCAGAAACCCAAAAACTAGGTATGCTTTTTCGTTACGGAATGTGCAGAAAAAACGCGAAGAAAACAGTTTATTTGTACGCATCATGAAAGATGGTGTCCTCTAAGAATGACAGTTTAGCGACTGTGCACACAAATGTTATTGGAAGGACACTGGAATGCTACGCAAAGGAAAAGAAAGCCTGCAACTAACGGAGGTGACGAAAAGATTTTCTGGCAGCTGTTGTCCATGAGTCACATATTAGCTCCAGAGAAAGTGCGAGTGCCTCTGAAACAAGTCAGCCCATGGTTATTCGCATTTTGGCGCCGACATCTTCTTCCATCCGTATTATGTGTACGTAGATTAACCAGACTGCAGAAGAGGCATGGATTTCTGCCGCACGATTCGGCGACGTCAGAACGACAGATTTTTTCTTCAAGGAATGCTCTTCACCGATGAAGGTACCTTTACAAGTCGTGGAAGGCCGACTGTAAGGGTTATGCACTATTGGGCCGCTGAAATTCTGCAGTGGTTGAGTCCGGTAGAACAGTAAAGGGAGTCGAGTATAAAAGTTCGGTGCAGGTTTATTAGAGACTACGTGAATGGTCCTTACTTCATTGAAGAGACCTTAACGGGTAGAAGATAAAACACACACCCACACACACATATGTACGCACGCACAAGCACAATTTGTTATTGAAGTGCTAGGGGTCCTCCTAGAGGGAATAGCACATGAAATACCTAAACACCTAGATGTATGTGATTCCAGCAAGACGGGAGCTCAACTCTCTGCTCGCTGGTGGTTAAGAAAGCGCTCTTCCAGGTCTTTTCCGGTCGTTGGATAGGATGTGAAGGCGATTTCAGTTGGCGAGTCGGGTCGCCTGATTTGGAAAGGAAATGACACATGTAGCCAAGCGTGATTTTTTAGTGTGTGATTTGCCTCCATTTTAAATTAAATTTTTCAATGCTGTTCCACTTTTGTAAGTAAACTCTCGTAACTGCGTCAATTTTCAACAGCGCCCCATCAGCCTAAGGCGATAGTTCAGTACAACGAAACGAACAACCACATACGAGAGAAATCGGTTTCATCTTCAAACAGACTAATTCTGAGTTTTACATATTGTAACATGACAAGCTACATTCCCTTTCAGTGACGTCCTGTTGGCAGGACATTTGAAAAAATATGCAAGATGGCATATGGTGGGAAATTTAAAAATCCAAGATCGTGGTAGGCGGGAAATTTGCCAGTTGCAAGATGACGTTGTCGGTAAATTAAAAAAGCAGGATGACAGTGGGTGCAAAATATAAAAATTACAAGATGAAACAGGTGGTAAATTTAAAAATAGAAGATGGTAGTAAGAGAAAAGTTAAAAAACGCAATATGGCCACAGATGAAAAGATTTTAAAAAATGCGATATGGTGTTAGTGGGGAAATTAAAGAAAACAATATGTCGATAGTGAATGAAACTAGGGAATGCAACAAGGCACTGTTGAAATATTTTTAAAATGAAAAAGTCAGTCACAGTGCTTAAAAGTGAAAGATGGCGGGAAATATTTCCTTTAAAATAAAACATTCAATAACACTGCATTAAATGCACTGATCAGCCAGAACATTAGGACCACCTGCTCAATAGTCGGTATGTCCACCACTGGCACCGATTACAGTGGCGCTGCGTCGTATCATGAAAGCAGTAAGGCCATGGTAGGTCACTGGAGGGAGTTGGCACCTCATATGCACACACGACTTCCTAATTCCCGTAAATTCCGAGAATGGGAGTGGTAAGTTCTGATGCCACGGTCAATCGCATCCCAAATGTGTTCGATCGCGTTCAGATCTGGTGAGCTGGGGTGACAGGACATCAATTGAAACTCACCACTGTGTTCCTTGAATCACTGCATCACACTCCTGGCCTTGTGACATGGCGCGTTATCTTGTTGAAAAGTGCCATTGTCGTCAGGAAAAGTAATAGTCATTAAGGGGTGTACGTGGTCTGCACCAGTGTGAGATACTTCTTGGCCGTTATGGTGCCTTGCAGGAGCTCCTCTGGACCCAGGATGCCCAGGCGAATGTGTCCTACAGCATAACGGAACTGGCGCCAGCTTGTCTCCCTCCCGCAGTACAGGTGTCCATGAGCTGTTCCCCTGGAAGACGACAGATTCGCGCCATCCCATCGGCATGATGGAGAAGGAATCGGGATTCATCAGACCATGCAACGCTCTGCCACTGCGCCAATATCCAGTACCAATGGTCATGTGCCTATTTGAGTCGTACTTGCCGATGTTGTGGTGTTAATATTGGCACATGCACGGTTCGTCAGTTGTGGAGGCCAGGAGTGCTGTGTGTACAGAGACACTTGTGCTCTGCCCAGCATTGAAGCCTGATGTTAGTTCCAACACAGTTCGCCGCCTGTCCTGTTTTACTTATCTGCCCAGCCTTCGGCGTCTGACATCTGTAATAAGGGGTGACCGAACGGCTCCAAGACGTCTCGACGTGGTTTCAACTTAGTTTCGCCACGCGTTGAACACACCATAGCATTCCTCTAACACCCAACAAGTCGTGCAGCTTCCGAAATCGTCGTACCGAGCCTCCGGACCATCACAATCTGCCATCAGTCAAATTCATATAGGCCGCATGCCTTCCCCATTCTACACACGGACAGCACGCTTACTGATACTACATGCACCATCCATGTGTCTGACCAGCAGTCATTCCTCGCCAGGTGACGCTGCTACCACTTAGATGGGTTTATATCGATAGTAGGTTGGTAGTCATAATGTTCTGGCTGATTACCAAAGCCTTCCATATTCAATATATGTATCCACAGAATTTCCACAAACTTTATTGGGCTCCCAGCTCAAACGTAATCGGTTAGAAATATTCTCTCTAACAATATTTCCAATGACAAAGCATCTAAGCACCCAATAACTCTGCCTCATCAACAAATTCCATTCCTACCTCCCTCTTTCTCTCTCTCCCTCTCTCTCTCTTTCTCTCTCTCACACACACACACACACACTCTCTCTCTCTCTCTGTCTCCTTTTATATTGCTTACCAGAACGAGGCGTCAACATTGGTACATTACAGAGGGAATAGAAGGAAAGACCAAAAAAGCTCTAGATATATTTTTTATTATCATTTTATTTCACATTTTCAAACAATGTTTGGTTTTATGGCTCAGTGGTTAAGTGCCGGGGTATAAATCCAAAGGTTTCAGATTTGATCCCCAGTCAACACTAGGAATTTTTATCTCTCACTTATCCATTCATTCACTTCTGGAAATGTTCGTTGATGTGTCCCCCGTAATGATCCGTGATAAAAAAGCCTCTCCGTCGGTCTCAAAACGCTCCAACAATTCAGATTAAATGACCTTTCTTTCAATCTTGTGGTCCGTTGTGAGCATTCGTAGAACCCATCGTGAGCACCTCTTTGAATATCCGCGAGTCTCGATCACTGAGACGCACTTCCAATGCTGAGCGACAGCTGTAGCGCCAATTGTCGAGTTCTGATGCGCCGGTCGGCACGAATAATGTCATCTGCATACGTCAGCATGTGTGGAGCAGTGGCTGTGACAGGACGTTCCGAGCGTGGCTGATCATACAGCTCCTTCTCTGCACTTCGTGAGGCTGCAACTTTCTTTACACATAGCCCAACTGTACTCCTATCAACTGCAGCATCGCCATACACTGCGCGCAAACGTTTATGGATGTTCACCACGGTTTCTTTTTTGCACACAAGAATTCAATAACAGCACGCTGCTTGTAACGTGAGTCGCATGTAGATGCCATTTTGACGCTGCACTACGGCTCTTCCATCTGCCAGAACGATTCGAAACTTCACCGGCGGGCAGAGCAAGCATCAAATGTGAAGCACCAACAAGGACGTTTGTCTATGTGTATTCATGGCTTAGACAAATGGCTCTTTAGAAAATGTGGGGCATTACTTATTGAACGACCCTCATACATGTTTAGACATTATTGGCTGCTTCATTAACTGGAACTTACTGTTACGTGCCCCTTACAGTCACAAAATTTTAGCAGTGTATAACATATGATTTTAGTTTTATTTATTTCTTGAAACTCTGGCTTTCATAATCTGCACACAATATATTGAAAATTTCTGAACCAGTTTCTTCACTGAAATTCTAATATGTGGATGAATGCGAAGACAGTGCGAAATTGTTAGTTCTTGTGTTGAGATTATATCAAACACCAGTCATCAAAAATTAACTTATATTAACAAATAAAATTAACTTCTATTACCAAATAACTTTCGCTGGCCGTTATGGCCTCAGCTGTAGGTAAGGTCCAGTAGTTCGAAAGAAAACCACCTGTTTCATGCTACACAGTAAGTTACTTGTTTATCTTGTGCAAGCAGATGCGTTTCGCTTTACTTACGAGGCATGTTCTGTAGGTGTCCTGAAATATTACACGAATTTTTGGTTTGCATACACAAGTTATAGATTTAAAACAATTCATTCAGTTTTCTATAATAAAATGGAAACGTAATTACAGATCAGCGTGTAATTCATAATTCTGAACCAAACAGCTTACGATCTGGTAGCAAACTCGTTGAAAGGTTGCAATTTTCCTTTCGGTCACTGTTTTAAACATATAACACTTTAACTACCCCTTTCTGTGTGTAGTGTCATTCATTAGTTTTCGGTGTGTGTGTGTGTGGGTGGGTGGGTGGGTACTTCAATATTTTTTTTGGATTTTCTGTGTCTCAAGCAGTTCAATCATTGTCAAATGCTACCTTCCTTTAAGATATGTTTTTCTTCAGAAGGCTACTTAAAAAGTCAAGGAACACCAAGGGATCAAATACGGAGCTCTAAGAATAACTCTGTTAAATTTTTCTTAATTGTACTTTCAGTTTTTTTCGCCAGGTTGAGTCTGACACTGAGACTTTACGCTTTGGTTTTAATGAACAGGACTTCAGCCTTTGAGGAGAGAGGGTGCCATTAAATTTTCCGTCACTCTAATTACTGTAACAACATGTTGTTATGCACACAGGGTTTGCAAGAAGAGAGAAAAAGCCAAGGGGATAACGTTTCTTGTTTTGATGTGCTGAAACACCATTAGCAAAACAAAATAAGACTTCATTTGCGCAGTACCATCCACATATTTGAAGTGGACGTTCGTTAAACTCCACAGTTTACTGACGTGAATAAGGTGCATAGTCATCTAAAATATATCAAGATTCTTACATTTTTATAGTATCTAACTTGTCTGTAGAAGAGGTTCCGGCGCAAAATGTTTGCAGTAACCCAAAGGAAGTTCACTTCATATGTGCTGTCGAGTAATCATAAAAAGATTTTAACAGTATGTTTGTAAAAATGAGGATGTAATGTTAATCGAACAAAATCGTTTAATTAAATTAATGATGGTGTGAAAAAGACGGCGATAGGAAACAACAATGAAGAAGAGAAGAAAGAAAGCCAAAGAAGAAAGACAAACTTGTTGACGGATGAATCAGACGTCTGCTCCGAATATGAATGTAAGAATGTACCGCTTAAGAGAAAGAGAAGAATATGGCATCTACTTCATTATGTCTCAGATGTTTCTTCAGATTAAAAATTACAAAACATCAATATCCCTAAAATGAGGTTTTAATGCCTAGAGCATTTTATTAAGTTCGCACTTATGAAAAAAAATGAAGGCCAGTGTGCGAAGTGTGGTGTTCAATAGGTAATGCAACACATTTTTTTCTGAAAGTGGCTTGGTTTTATTCAGTATTCCAGTAAACCATATTAAAAAGGGCGTTCAAAAAACATTTAGCTGTACTATTTAAAGTTCAGTCTTGATCACGTTATGTCTGTTTTAATGAGTAACCGGTTTCGGTTTTTTCTATAAAACCATCATCAGACCTGCGAATAAATTTTAAGAAATACTAGATACCAATCTTTAAATGAATGAAAAAGTCTAATGATGTCAAAATTTTTAACAAAATAAAATAAAATTAGTTATACCCATTGGCTCCCTTGGGTTGATAGGTGGAGCTCTCCTTGCTGCTGTGCAGTCAACTGATGGTTATGAGTGCTGAGCACGAGCTTAAATATACAGAGGCTCCGCCTACTTCCTGTCACACTACTTCATAACTGCCAATCAGCGTTCATAATATGACGCCATCGTCAAAGTACCCCAAGGGAGCCAATGGGTATAACTAATTTTATTTTACTTTGTTAAAAATTTTGACATCATTAGACTTTTTCATTCATTTAAAGATTGGTATCTAGTATTTCTTAAAATTTATTCACAGGTCTGATGATGGTTTTATAGAAAAAACCGAAACCGGTTACTCATTAAAACAGACATAACGTGATCAAGACTGAACTTTAATCTAAATATAACAATTAATTGATCACTGAATTCCAAAAATGTTTACCAAAATTTAGCTGTACCTTGAGCCTACTCAGTGTAGTCTCTATCAGCTGTGACGCATCTGGCCCAACGTTCTTTCCATGATGTATATGCACTTTGGTAAAATTCTGGGGCTTGACTTTTAGGCCATCACATGACACAGGGAATAAGGTCTTTCTCACTTTCAAATGTTTCACCGCACAGAAGGACCTTCAGAAGGCGAAAGAGTTAAAAATCAGACGGCGCCAAGTCCGGACGGTACGGAGGATTAGGACCAATTTTCCAACCCATTTTCCTGATTTTCTCCTGCATCATAAGAGCTGTATGGGGTTTAGCATTGTCATGGTGTAGTCTGATGAGTTGAACCTGAAGCTCTACTCTGTGGATCTTGATGGCACGTCGCAGCTTGTCCAATGACAAACAGTAACGGTCCCAGTTAATTGTGGAGCCATGTTCCAAAACGTCAATGAAAGGAGGCTATTACCTTTCGGCCTTCTGTTCGTGAAAGTATTGGTTTCTTCTTCCGAAGGGAAATCAGACGGATTGGGTTTTGATCTCAGGTTCGGACAAAAACAACCATGTTTCGTTCTGGGTAATTACGCTGTCAAAACACTGTTTCCACTCTTCAGTAAAGGTCTTCATGAGACCCTCGTACACAATCTTCCTCATTGTTTTCGTTTCTCTTCTCAATAATCTAGGCGCCCAACGTGAACAGGTTTTTCTGAACCCTAGTGACTGTACATGTGATACCACACTACCCAATGACAAACGAGTCATTTCAGCAAGCTGTCGTGTCGCACACATCTCTCATTTTGGATGATTTGATCAATGGTCTCATTCACATCACTCATGCCGTCGATGGTCTACCGCATCGTGGCTTGTCCAGTAGAGAGGAATCACCTTCCTTAAACCTCTGCAACCACCGTTGGATACTACTGCGATCAACTGCGTCCACCCCATAAACAGGGAACCACTTCCTGTGAATCGATGTGGCTGAGTCATCGCCGGTCTTGAAGAGGAACTCCAGCACCGCCGTTGTCGCAACCTGACATCTACTTCACGGTCCATTATGGCTCACCTGTAAATAAAAGAAAATGCTTTTATATACCAGCTTAAATGTTCCAAGTATGTCCACAAAAAATTTCATTCTCCTCCTGAAAAAAAAGAGACGACTGTACAAAACTTTTTGAACGCCTTTTGTATTTCCGAATATTTTGGCAACAAGACCCTATTTTTCAACATAATTTCCGTGCGACGTCATTACCGCCGTACTGGGTGAGACTGTGTACTCGAATGATATCACTCTACTGGTCGACGTCGGTGTCAACGTCTTGCTGCATCCATAACGTCCTCACTATCCAAGTAGTGCTTCCCAGGGAGTGCGTTACATATGGAAGTCGGAAGGTGCGAGATTCGGGCTGTAGGATGAATGGAGAACCCAGCGGGCACACACCTTTGAGTACCCCGACTGGTGTACAAGTGTGTCAGCATTACCAACACGGACGTCTAGTTGTACAACAAGGTGTTTGAGTGCGATCCTCGATCGCCTCGAATTGAGAGTGTCCGCACATTCCAATATTGCAGCAGTCATTGCTGCGAGCGACTGGCCGGCATGGGGGAGGACGGACAGTTTTGTGCGACCTTGTTGTGATAATGCCAGACGTCTCACACAACGACTCTCCGTGCTTTTGTTCGCTGCCAGGTCTCCGTACACAATTTACAAGCGCCTATGAATATCTGCGATGATCTGGATTTCCAGCAAAAGAAACTCGATGAGACCCCTTTGCTTTGAACGCCTCTCCTTTACAGACACCATTTTGAAGACTACGTAAAGCGCCGCCCCCTGTCGGAACTTCATGAAACTATACTAGCTGAAGCGGGAATATTTCTGTATGTTCCAGAAATTTCTTGAACCAAAATTGGCTGAGAAAATAAAGTGATGCATTCATTACTGAACGTCCCTCGTAGTAAGGTTACAAAACAAAATAATAGTCATCCTATTAGAAGAACTATGTCATGGCAATGAGACTGTATGCATGCGCCAGTCGAAAGTGTGGAATTAGTGTAGTAAGATGGTCGAGGTGGAGGGATGACAGGATGCATATTGAACGTACCCATGGCCACACCACGAATTAGCACATCAATGTCGATTCTTCTAGGTGCCTACGAGGAATGGTGTACGTTTCAGAATCCATTAATATGATGTAAGGGCAGTGGTCGTAATAAGATTCTAATCAAGAGGGTTCAGAAACTGTTTTCGTACCACGATTTTGACCCGATTATTCAGTTTACCGTGAACAGTAGTCAGGATGCTAACTGCAACATTCTCAGTGACTAAACTATGTCCAACCGCTTCTTCTTTTTCGTTATGAGTATGCTGCAGAAACTATCGTCTTACCAGATGATAATAGCCGTGTTGACATGGCTGCACGCATACGTTCCTAGCCTGACGAAAACTATGGTGCCTTGTGTAACCTCCACTTTCCACTAAATCAGTCGATCTTAATCTCGTAGAAATTGTCCTAAACTTCGCGTGCCGTCACATTTTCTGACCACCTGTCTCTGGCCGCTGTGGCCGAGTGGTTCTAGGCGCTTCAGACATGAACCACGCGGCTGCTACGGTCGCAGTTTCAAATCCTGCCTCGGGCATGGATGTGTGTGATGTCCTTAGGTTAGTTAGGTTTAAGTAGTTCTAAGTCTAGGGGACTGATAACCTCAGATGTTAAGTCCCATAGTGCTTAGAGCCATTTGAACCATTTTGACCACCTGTCACAAGACAGAATAACTATATATTCCAGCGCGGTCCGATGCGAGACGCGCAGGAAGAGAGGCAATGAATTTCTGGAAGGTACCGACAGTGATGTGGAGAAATACCGACTCCAGTGCCGTGGCCAGCTGCGCTACGTTCCTAAAATGAGGATCCAAAAAATGGTTCAAATGGCTCCAAGTACCATGGGACTTAACATCTGAGGTCATCAGTCCCCTAGATTTGGAACTACTTAAACCTAACTAACCTAAGGACATCACACACATCCATGCCCGAGGCAGGATTTGAAACTGCGACCGCAGCAGCAGCGCGGTTCCGGACTGAAGCTCCTAGAACCGCTCGGCCACAGTGGCCGGTGAATGAGGATCCACGACTAGAACAGCCCGATGGAGGTGCTTCCATATATTGTCGATTAGATTCAAATCCATGGAGCTTGGTAGCCAGCGCAGCACGGTAAATTTATCCTGGTGCTCTTCGAACCACGCACGTACGCTGTGAACTGCGTGACACATTGCATAGTTCTGTTTGTGTATGTCATCGTGCAGAGGAAAACAAACTGCATGCAGAGAAGGACACGGTCCCCAAGGATAGGCGTATATTTGTGTTGATCCATTGCGACTTCTAGAATGACGGTGTTTTCCAGGGAATTCTACGAAAACGTCCGGTGCCATAACTGCCTTCCTCCTGCTTGGACTCGTGCTATAATTGTTGCAGGGCCATTCACGCCAACGGTCATCTGCCTGATGGAGCATGAAACATGACTCAGATGAAAAGGCCATCCGTCGCCATTCAATGGACGTCCAGTTGCTGTATTGGCACGCAAATTCACGCCTTTCTCACCGATGAACAGCAGTCAGCATGGGTGCATGAACGAGGCGCTTGCTGCAGAGCAACGTTCGCTAAGCCGTCGTTGAGGAAACACTTTTCGTAGGCTCTTGATTCATCTGGTCGGCAGTTGCTCAACAGTTGCACGTCTATTGGCTCGTACACATCTTCGCAGCCGCCGTTCACCCCTGTCATCTGTGGCCTGTGGTGCACCTTAGTTGCCCCAGCACCGGATTTACACTACTGGCCATTAAAATTGCTACACCACGAAGATGATGTGCTGCAGAAGCGAAATTTAACCGACAGGAAGAAGATGCTGTGATATGCAATTGATTAGCTTTTCAGAGCATTCACACAAGATTGGCGCCGGTGGCGACACCTACAACGTGCTGACATGAGGAAAGTTTCCAACCGATTTCTCATACCCAAACAGCAGTTGACCGGCGTTGCCTGGTGAAACGTTGTTGTGATGCCTCGTGTAAGGAGGAGAAATGCGTACCATCACGTTTCCGACTTTGATAAAGGTAGGATTATAGCCTATCGCGATTGCGGTTTATCGTATCGTAACATTGCTGCTCGCGTTGGTCGAGATGCAATGACTGTTAGCGAAATACGGAATCAGTGGGTTCAGGAGGGTAATACGGAACGCCGTGCTGGATGCCAACGGCCTCGTACCACTAGCAGTCGAGATGACAGGCATCTTATCCGCATGGCTGTAACGGATCGTGCAGCCACGTCACGATCCCTGAGTCAACAGATGGGGACGCTTGCAAGACAACAACCATCTGCACGAACAGATCGACGACGTTTGCAGCAGCATGGACTATCAGCTCGGAGACCGTGGCTGCGGTTACCTTTAACGCTGCATCACAGACAGGAGCGCCTGCGATGGTGTACTCGACGACGAACCTGGGTGCACGAATGGCAAAACGTAATTTTTTCGGATGAATCCAGGTTCTGTTTACAGCATCATGATGGTCGCATCCGTATTTGGTGGCATAGAGGTGAACGCAGGTTGGAAGCGTGTATTCGTCATCGCCATACTGGCGTATCACCCGACGCGATGGTATGGGGTGCTGTTGGTTACACGTCTCAATCACCTATTGTTCGCATTGAAGGTACTTTGAACAGTGGACGTTACATTCCAGATGTGTTACGACCCGTGCCTCTACCCTTTCATTCGATCCCTGCGAAACCCTACATTTCAGCAGGATAATGCACGACCGCATGTTGCAGGTCCTGTACGTGCCTTTCTGGATACGGAAAATGTTCGACTGCTGCCCTGGCCAGCACATTCTCCAGATCTCTCACCAACTGAAAACGTCTGGTTAATGGTGGCCGAGCAACTGGCTCGTCACAAAACGCCAGTCACTACTCTTGATGAACTGTGGTATAGTGTTGAAGCCGCATGGGCAGCTGTACCTGTACACGCCATCCAAGCTCTGTTTGACTCAGTGCCCAGGCGTATCAAGGCCGTTATTACGGCCAGAGATGGGAGTTCTGGGTACTGATTTCTCATGATCTATGCACCCAAACTGCGTGAAAATGTAATCACATGTCAGTTCTAGTATAATATATTTGTCCTATGAATACCCGTTTATCATCTGCATTTCTTCTTGGTGTAGTAATTTTAATGGCCAGTAGTGTAGATACCTTCATTTTGCCATGCGCAGTATACTTTAACCACAGCGGCAAACGAACAGTTTAAAAAGTTGGCTCTTTCGGAAATGCTTCAACCCTTGGCCCGAAAGCCAAGATAATGCCCATTTTGACATAACATAAATCGCTTCCTTCTTTATAACAAATGCTCAACATGTCGGCCGTCATTCATCAACGGTATCCGTTGTCGAGGGACAATGCTGTGGACTGCACTGCGCAGTATATCAGGAGGTATGTTGAAAAACTGCAGTCAGATGTTGTCTTTTAGCATCCCTAATGAGGTGGGACCATCGCGGTGAATTTGCGACTTCAGATAACCCCACAACCAGTCTGGGGACCTGGGAGGCCAAGTATGACGGACGTGCTGGCTCACCACGCGATCCGCACCAAATAATGTACGTGTAGCAACGTGGGTTGGAGCACCATCCTGCATAAAAGTTGTCCCTTCCAGCAGATGTTTAACATACAGGTTGTGGATGAGCTAACTCCCTCTCAATACACCTCATTTTATTCGCGGCACTCATACGGTGTCACTGACGTGTTGCTGCCCAGCGCTATCTGTTGGCCAGTTTTTGCGCTCGTTTTCGGTTTCAATTAAACCCCATGTCACTTCAGACATGTCTGTCAATTTTTATCTCTCTATTTTCATTATTTCGTGAATTAGTACATTTTCAAACGTTAACAGACTTTTCATCACCCTCTACACCGAGAACGGGATGTTAGTGTTATACTCCGTTGATGTGTTCCAAATGTTACTTTGACTTGGGATGATGGCTCCCTTTTATGAACCTTGTATTGGACTGTACTACCTGATGGTTCAAATGGTTCTGAGCATTAAGGGACTTAACATCTGAGGTCATCAGTCCCCTGGAACTTATAACTACTTAAACCTAAGGACATCACACACAACCACGTCCAAGGCGGGATTCGAACCTGCGATCGAAGCGGTCTCTTGGTTCCAGACTGTACCGCCTAGAACCGCTCGGCCACCCTGGCTGGCTACTACCTGATGTCTTGGATCCAACCGCATACCTATGTCGAAATCCTCAAGCACATAGCAATATTCCAGCTACATCTAGACATCAACAGAGTTTATCCCAAAGGTAAACGTGCTTCCATAGTAGGGTATGAAGCAAATGTGTGGGCGCGCACCACAAGACTGGCTAAATCTATGAGGAGTATGACCCCTACATCTAGCAGTCAGAAAGAAGGGAACACAGTACTCATTACGACGAGGTGACGCAGAGAACGTGACAGATATATTGGGGCAGCGATTAAATACCAAGCAGCAAATTACTTTGATCGTGATACAGTTATGGTATGAGGAGTGGGCTGCAGTAACAACAGGACCACGCGTACTTCAGAAGCGTCAGAACAATACACAACATCACACGGGTTGGATCTAAATGGCACAATTTAAACACAATAGCCAACAAGGTCTCCAGAAGAGAGCTGGATATTTATTCTCAAAGACAAGAGAGGAGTAATACAGATTCGTCGTAAATGACAACTATGAGTGCATTACGCGACGTAGACATCTATTGAGCAGCATGTGGGAGAATGTTCAGCGTTGGAAAATACCATTAATTACTTCTATGAACCTCATGCCAGTCGTCCGTAGCATGCTGACCAAAGGAAACCACGAGACTAGACACTCGTCATTGTATTAGCGCACTTCCGTACTGGGGTCAGGAAGGCAACTCTACACATAGCAGGGGAACTTATAAAGAACTGCAGAAGTTACCGGATTTGAATTATTCAACGCGGTCAGGGCCGTCCGCATTCCAGGAACCCTATGATAGTGCCTGATAAATGGCGTTATTTATTTTTTAAGTAAGTGACGAATAAAGGACCGAAAACTTACTTAGGAGAAAGCATGTAGTTACTAGGTTAATAATTTTAGTTATCAAGTAGTTTTATCAGTAGTTCAGAAATTAGCTGAAAGTTGTCCTCTCTTCCGAAGAGCACGGAATGAAATCATAATAGTGGAATAATAGTTATTATACACAATAACTTATAATCTATACCAGTTTCTAGTTAACACACTTATACAGCATATAAATAAATAAATAAATAATATCAACATTCTTCATTCCGCAAACGAACATAATATCCAGAGCTTCACACGGTCGTTCATTGAGGATTCCTTACTGATTCTAATCAGTCGCTCTGTGACCGTAATGACACTGAAACGGAAGATGCCAAAGAGATGGCCGAAATACTGAATTAGGTCTTCCGAGCCTGTAGCACCATGGAAGATCATCACATGTTTCCTTTAATCAATAAGTGCACGAACTCCTAAATGATATAATTTGAGATAAGTGATTGCGGAATAAAAATTCAACTAAATTCACTCAACTAGACGTACCCTCTGCCACATACTACAAGGGTGTTTACCGAGTATAGATGAAACTGCACATCCAACAGTGCAGTTTTTCGTAGCAAGGCGTTTCAGATTAACATTCCATAACATAGCATAGCTCCTAACTAGGGGTAAGATGGATACAGCCTACAGGAAAATTAAAGAGACCTTTTGAGAGAAGAGAGCCACTTGTATGAATATCAAGAGCTCAGATGGAAGCCCAGTTCTAAGCAAAGAGGGGAAAGCAGAAAGGTGGAAGGAGTATGTAGAGGGTGTATACATGGGCGATGTACTTGAGGACAATATTATTGAAATGGAAGAGGATGTAGATGAAGATGAAATGGGAGATATGATACTGCGTGAAGAGTTTGACAGAGCACTGAAAGACCTGAGTCGAAACAAGGCCCCGGGAGTAGACAACATTCCATTAGACCTACTGACGGCCTTGGGAGAGCCGGTCCTGACAAAACTCTACCATCTGGTGAGCAAGATGTACGAGACAGGCGAAATACCCTCAGACTTCAAGAAGAATATAATAATTCCAATCCCAAAGAAAGCAGGTGTTGACAGATGTGAAAATTACCGAACTATCAGTTTAATAAATCACAGCTGCAATATACTAACGCGAATTATTTACAGACGAATGGAAAAACTGGTAGAAGCCGACCTCGGGGAAGATCAGTTTGGATTCCGTAGAAATGTTGGAACGACTTATCTTAGAAGGAAGATTAAGGAAAGGCAAACCTACGCTTCTAGCATTTGTAGACTTAGAGAAAGCTTTTGACAATGGTGACTGGAATACACTCTTTCAAATTCTAAAGGTGGCAGTGGTGAAATACAGGGAGCAAAAGGCTATTTACAATTTGTACAGAAACCAGATGGCAGTGATAAGAGTCCAGGGGCATCAAAGGGAAGCAGTGGTTGGGAAGGGAGTGAGACGGTTGTAGCCTCTCCCCGATGTTATTCAATCTGTATATTGAGCAAGAAGTAAAGGAAACAAAAGAAAAATTTGGAGTAGGTGTTAAAATCCAGGGAGGAGAAATAAAAACTTTGAGGTGCGCCAATGACATTGTAATTCTGTCAGAGACAGCAAAGGACTTAGAAGAGCAGTTGAACCGAATGGACAGTGTCTTGAAAGGAGGATATAAGATGAACATCAACAAAAGCAAAACGAGGATAATGGAATGTAGTCGAATTAAGTCGGGTGATGCTGAGGGAATTAGATTAGGAAATGAGACACTTAAAGTAGTAAAGGAGTTTTGCTATTTGGGGAGCAAAATAACTGATGATGGTCCAAGTAGAGAGGATATAAAATGTAGACTGGCAATGGCAAGGAAAGCGTTTCTGAAGAAGAGAAATTTGTTAACATCGACTATAGATTTAAGTGTCAGGAAGTCGTTTCTGAAAGTATTTGTATGGAGTGTAGCCATGTATGGAAGTGCAACATGGACAATAAATAGTTTGGACAAGAAGAGAATAGAAACTTTTGAAATGTGGTGCTACAGAAGAATGTTGAAGATTTGGTGGGTAGATCACGTAACTAATGAGGAGGTATTGAATAGGATTGGGGAGAAGAGAAGTTTGTGGCACAACTTGACTAGAAGAAGGGACCGGTTGGTGGGACATGTCCTGAGGCATCAAGGGATCCCAAATTTAGCATTGGAGGGCAGTGTGGAGGGTAAAAATCGTAGAGGGAGACCAAGAGATGAATACACTAAGCAGATTTAGAAGGATGTAGGTTGCAGTAGGTACTGGGAGATGAAGGATCTTGCACAGGATAGATTAGCATGGAGAGCTGCATCAAACCAGTCTCAGGACTGAAGACCACAACAACAACAACAACAACATAGCATTCTCTTACGACTCCCAGTTCTTCCCATAGAGATTATGTGCCACTTAGTTCATTCAGACTGTGCCACCTACACCCGTGCCATATGGTGATGTACAGCCATTCAGCATGGATTGTTAAGACGTTGCTCCCCTTCAAATGAAGAAGACGAATCACGTCACGGTGCTTCAGTTTTCGTACATGGGGGTTGCGCCACTTCGCTTTAATTCCTCTAACGGCGTGGTGCGCTACTGTGGAACAACTGTTTTAATGTGTGCCTGCACTACAAACATGTACCTGCCATGAAAGAAAAAGTAGTAATTCAACTGTCCGCCATCCTGTTTTCGTATCTTCTAATCAGCGACGCAGTGCAAGTTTAGAAGTGTAGTTTTCACCGTGAAGATGAGGCATGGGCAACCTCTGGTGACTCTCGGGCCTGGTTAACATATACAGGTGTGATTGGAAAGTTTTAAGAATTGGCTTGTAATTGTACAATTGTGGTACTTACATGCTAGTGTGATGCATCTCCTTCAAAATAGTCCCTTTCTGACTGGATACACCAACTCCAAATATTGCTGGAATTTTTTTCCTGAAGTGTGTTTAAGGACGCTCTCCGTATTTGCCTGGATGTCTTCAATCGAGTCATATCGCTTCCCTTTCACTGAAAATTTCAGTTTAGGAAACAGGCAGAAGTCCGCAGAGGCCAAATCTGGGGAATATGGCGGTTGTGGAAGCACAGCAATTTTGAATTTGGTCAAAAATTCAACGATGGAGAAAACAATTTGAGTGGCTCATACAATTATTTCCAAAACCTGTTTTTAATAGTTCGTAAGTCTCAGAAGCTGATTTCCCAGTTTTAAAACAAAATTCACACAAATTCGTTGCTCCGTTTTTACATCCATTTTCACGCAGACAGAATCCGACAACCAGCCCTAACAGACCTGCACTCAACCAGATGCCACAATGAATTGCAAACTGCATCAAGATGCCAATAGGCCTATTCACAATAAATCAAAATTTGGAGCAAAAATGCGACACGTAACATACAAAATGAGTTTGAACTGAACTGTTGCTGTACATAACCTTTTCTTTTCATTTAATAATACGGCAATTCACATGTCTGTATCAAATTTTAATTTTTTTATATTATTAGTAATTAAAGATAAGAACGTTATTTTTATAAATTCATATGATTCAATATTTGTTAGTTAACACTTCCATTTGTTAATAAACATAGAAATTCACCAAAATTAAAATAATTACAGATAGCGAGACTCGAATCAGCAGCTTTACGATTACCAATCTGCTAATCTGCTCTTACGCTGCACATTCAATTACATCATACTCCGGAAGCCCCCTAATGGTGTGTGGCGGAGGGTACTTTCGGTGCCACTGTCTGATCCCTCCAACCCTGTTCCACTCCCGAATAGCGCGTGATTGTCGCTAAGCCTCAGTAGTGGCTCTAATTTCTCGAAATTTCTCCTCGTGGTCGTTACGCAAGATGTCTGTGGGGGGGCAGTAATATGTTATCTGACTCCTCCTGAAAATTTCTGTCCAGAAATTTCATTATTAAATATCTCCGTGATGCACAACGCCTCTCCTGTAATCTCTGCCAGTGGAGTTTGTTTAGCATATCCGTAACGCTCTCTCGACAGCTAAACGATCCCGTGACGAAAAGTGCCGCTCTTCGTTGGATCTTTTCTATCTTCTCTATCAGTGATACCTGATAGGGATCACAGACAGATGAACAATACTCATGACTCGGGCGAAAAAGCGCCTTATAAGCTGCTTCTTTCGTGGATGACTTGCATTTCCTTAAGATTCTTCCGATGAATCTGAGTCTGGTGTCTGCTTTTGCCACTATCTATTTTATATGGTATTTCCACTTAAGGTCGCTCTGGATAGTTACGCCTAGGTATTCTACACCAGACGCGGTCTCCAGTTGTTTGTCATCAATAGTGTAGCTGAACAGTAGTGGATTTCCTTTCCTATGTATGTGCAATATGTTACATTTATTTAGGTTCAGGGTCAACTACCAGAGCCTGCACCATTCATCAATTCTCTGCAGGTCGTTCTTCAAATTCTTACTACCTTCTGGCGTTGTTACTTTGGTATAGACAACTGTGTCATCTGCGAATAGCCTTAAAAAGCATCCGACGGTTTCTACTAGATCATTTATATATATTGTAAACAGTAACAGTCGTATCATACATCCCTGTAGTACTGTTTGTTCAATAGTAATTCCACAAAAATTTGTTTCAGTTATGCGTCACGGAGCCAACAATAGTACACAGTCCGGTTGGAATTCATGAACTCGACACATAACAGTACAGCACTCAGCACGACGAAGGCGACTGGATTGGTCGTCGAAATACGTAAACATTTAAAAAAAGTATGTGTGTGTGTGTGTGTGTGTGTGTATGTGTGTATGTGTGTGTGTGTCTGTGTGTGTGTGTGTGTGTGTGTTTGTGTGTGTGTGTGTGTGTGTGTGTGTGTGTGTGTGTTTTATACATCTCCTCCCCAACTACTGGACCGATTTCAACCAAACTTGGTACACATGTCTTTTACTGTCAGGCAACAATCATTGTAGGCTAAGGACCACCTACTTATCATAGCTCAGGAGATATGACGTCATAAATATTGAGATATGTGAAAAAACATTTATCCTTTACTACTTAGACACTCCTACAGTCGAGTTAACTTACGGAACCCCTTGCCAACTGGCAGCGATTTTGACAGCTCTCAATTGCAAATCGTAATCGGCTGTAGACGAAAACAACAGTCGTCTATAGAGCTACAAAGAGGCGTTGCCATAGAGACGCTACAAAATCGCATTGTACACACGGGCAGCAGTTGAGCGCAGCGTAAAGTATCTGCCCACTACAATGTTTCTTAATCTGGAAACAGTACTTATACATTTGCACCTTATTGATATTTCTTTGTACGATTATTATATAATTTCAAAGGAGTTTTCACGAATACCTAGAAATGAATTATTTTCGTTATTACATACAAACACAGTTCATTTTCTGGTTTAGTTTCTAATAGAACTTTGGCGAAATGAATACTCAGACTACGCCGAGTTTGTCAAATAGTACTGAGCAAAAAATTGAAACAACTCGGCTGTATACCCCAAAGCAGATTATTATTTTGTATCTAACTGGCCTCTGAAATTTAATCTTCAAACGCAATTTATTTTAATTCGTACTGATTTAGGGAATTGATGTCTGCTCCATGGTGTGCGAATTGTACGATAGTGGAGAAAATGGAAGAGGGGAAAGCAGTCCGTAAGGCCCTTTTCCAATATAGGAGCTAAACTGAACTGATTGTTGCCTCAGGGAATTGGTTACGCTTCTGTATTACAGTTCAATATTAGGTCTATTGACAAGAGAATAGTCCTTTTTCCTACAACGTCTATTCCTCTACAGTGCCACAATCCCAAGGAACTCTCTCCACAGTCAGCATAAAAAATATGTGACTTAGAATGTGAACAACCATGTGAGGAAGAACCCGCCAGTTCAGAACCGGTAACAGTGCTATTTGTTCTTAATAGATAGCATTATTAAGAGCGGATAGTTGCTATTTCTACAGTACTGTAAGAATTAACTTGTAAGTTGTTTCGACTTTCACGGTAATGTTTTTAGAATGGAACATCCGTCCTGTTCCTTCCAAAGATTCTCACAGTATAGTCAAATTATGAACATGGAAATTTTGAAAATTTGTGGTAAGGTCTTATGGGACCAAACTGCTGAGGTCATCGGTCTCTAAGCTTACCCACTACTTAATCCAACTTAAACTAATTTAAGCTAAAGACAACACGCACACCCATGCCCGAGGGAGGACTCGAACCTCCGACGGGGTGAGCCGTGCGGACCTGACAAGGCCAGGCCCACCTTGACCGCGCGGCTATGAACATGAAATTCGCACTGACTCAATTCGGTGATAAACCCGTCCTTTGAACATCTAGTTCTTCTCTATTAATTCGTGATGTAAATGATGATAAACGGTCGAGCACTATTCAAGAGTTAGTCGTACAAGATTTGTGCAGACGGCATATGATGGGATCTCTGTGGCGACAGTCCGTGAGAAATTAGTAGCTAGCCGTGTAATTAAGAGGAAGAGAAAGAGAGGAAATATTTTTTTTTCTTTTGCACGGCAGCTTTTTCTCCGCCTTGCTGCTTTCAGAGGCAACGAATGGTGTAGCCGGCGTCCCTGCAATTAGCCCAGTGTTTCCCTCCCTTTCGCGTTGGATTCCAGCGCAGTGCACGCCGCGGTCACTTGTGCGAGACTGGGGCAGCTACGAGATTTAACTGGCGCCTTCCTGATTTCCTGCTGCAGGAAAAGGTTTAATTAAAGCGGTTAGAGCCATCCGGGAGAAAGTTGTCTACTCTAACGGCTGGCTAGCTGGTCCGTGCTTTGATTACGACGCCACTGGCGACCGTGAATAAACAGTAAAAAACGACTCAGCGAGAATATTAAATCGTTACAAGGAAATTAATTTCAAAAGAATAACAACTACTTGTGTTGCTAATTGTTTCAGCTTTATTCCTCATTTGCTGGTCGAGTGCTATTTGTCTTTCAGCTATTGGCTTAGGAACTGAATTCTGTTCTTGTCTTCAACGAAAAATGTTTCACATAATTGTTTTAATATTAGCAGCTCGTATGTTAGACGCATAACATGAGACTAGAAATCGTAAATCATGTTCTGATTGTCTTTTCAGTTTGGAACAAGTAATTTATAAAAGAAGTGAATTTAGATTCTCAACTTATTACGTTTCCATCGACTATGAAAAGACATTCGACACAGTGAAGACGAAAATGAGAATCCCTAAAGGAAATGAGAGCGCCAGCATATGTGATAACAGCAAATCACTCATTATACGAAAATAATAAAATAAGAATCCGTACTGAAAGCAATAGGACAGAATCTGCCAATATTATGAATGGAGTTACACAAGACTGCCTACTGCATCCCCACTTCTTTTTTTAATGTTTATGTTGACAATTTCATTCACATGTGGTTAATTAAGTTAAACGTCACACTCAGAAGTGAAAATTTTATTTTTTCGACGCTGCTCTTTTCTGATTACCAGCTTATAATAAAAATCTGAAGTAAAGGTACAAATCGCAGCACATAAATTGATTCAAACTGCCATTAAATATGACTGCGAATACCGACATGTGAGAAAGAAGTGATGGAATTTCAAGGACTGGGGATCATGAAAACCAAAATTGTTGAGGTGGACAAACATTTGAGCTGGCCGGTGTGGCCGAGCGTTTCTAAGAGCTTCAGTCTGGAACCGCGCGACCGCTACGGTCGCAGGTTCGAATTCTACTTCGGGCACGTATGTGTGTGATGTCCTTAGGTCAGATAGTAGCTCTAAGTTCTAGGGGACTGATGACCTCAGATGTTAAGTCCCATAGTGCTCAGAGCCATTTGAACCATTTTGACAATCATTTGAACAAGTAAGAGACTTTAAACACCAGGGCGCCATTTTAAATTTCTCAAGTCATTTGATGCAGAGCTAAAATTTGCCAAAATGAGACAGTTTTGTCGAACGTTTAACGTACATTAAAACACAATGTGCGGAAAGAAACATTACTTAAACTTTATCAAGTTATAGCATTGCATCCGCTGCTGTATGGTAACGAATGTTCTACCATAGCATCAGATCAATCACATCACATCGAAGCATTAGAGATGAAGTTCCTCCGTTTTGTAGTGCAATGTTCACTGCTTGATCATAAAAAACCCGATATTAGGCAAGAAAATGTAGAATCCATTACAGAAGAACAGAGACGGAACAGGAAAAAATATGCCCAACGTACAGTCTGTTAAATAAGAGCTTCGTCGTGTTAATCAGTAGAAAAATGTATCTGACAACAAATTAAAACATTTATGTACATCATATATGAACAAAAGAAGAATACAATCACAATTTATAGTATGTCCTGACACCCGTAACGTCGGTAACTGCTTGGAATCTCCGAGGCATGCTCGAAACCAAGTTTCCCGCGTATTCACGTGGACGAGACCTCCAAACGCGGCGAATTTGAGTTGACACTGTTTCACAGTGAATTTTATTGGCGACTGACGCAATGTTAAGAGTGGGTTTCTCGGGAGAGGGTTAATAATCACAATTTTCCAGTTTTGGAGTCACTTTACCGATTGAGCCACATTCTTCAAAATCATCCACGTTTTTAACACATTGACTGCCACGATGAAATTAGGACCATGCGTTGCTATGTCACACTGAAATCACGAATATTACTTCCGAAGCCAAATTGGTTTTCTGCACCAGATGCCTTCTTTTGAACATGCAGAATTAAGTTACTTGGTAAAATGTCAATTTATGACTGATCTGGACTGATAACAGGTGTCAACCATATATGGCTCACGTGGCCCAACAACAACCTTTTAACACAATTATAATCTGTGGCCACATAAGCCACATGTGACTAACCTGATTTAAAACCACAATAGGTATAATAAAATCGTTTTCCAAGAACTAATTCAAAAACTTAGTTTATTTGATTATATTAGCTACATACAATATTATGTACAGTTGTTTTTACTTGCTCTTACAATGTTCATAAATAAAAATTTTAGAATGTTCTACTTCTTCAACACAGCACTCTGAACGTCACTAAAACACTCGTTGCACATAAAACTGTCACATTTATTGCATTTAGTGTACACTCTCTTCATTTTCTTAGCAGCATTCTTTCTTTCTTCAGTTCTTCACAGGCCCTTATAAGAGCCCGAACATCTTCTTCGGCTGGTCTGCTTTGGTATCTCTTCTTTCATAAGGAGACGGCTGTTTTCTCTGTGGAACGGTTGTAGTGTTGCTCGTGGTTGTGGATCTTTGGCATTCAATAGCAGTAGAGTCAAGCGCTCCCTGAATGGAATTATTTGTATGCGAGACTTAGATCCTTTGTTTGCCAAGTTGTACAGCACTGCAGCATTTACAACAGATGTTCGAAAAAGGATTTCAAAAACGATCTTTCTGTTCCATTTAACAGTACGCCGAAGTTAGGAGTCACCATGCTTACCAATTGTAAAGATATTGGGTGCTACGAACATGAGAGTGTTCGGTGGAGTCACCACTTTAAAACCCATAGTTGAAACACATTATCTGTGAGCCCTCCCATCATGAACCATGGACCTTGCTGTTGGTGGGGCAGGAGAAAGAAAACTGGCGTTCTACGCATCGGAGCGTGGAATGTCACATCACTTAATCGAGCAGGTAGGTTAGAAAATTTAAAAAGGGAAATGGATAGGTTAAAGTTAGATATAGTGGAAATTAGTGAAGTTCGGTGGCAGGAGGAACAAGACTTCTGGTCAGGTGACTACAGGGTTATAAACACAAAATCGAATGGGGGTAATGCAGGACTAGGTTTAATAATGAATAGGAAAATAGGAATGTGGGTAAGCTACTACAAACAGCATAGTGAACGCATTATTGTAGCCAAGATAGATACGAAGCCCACACCTACTACAGTAGTACAAGTTTATATGCCAACTAGCTCTGCAGATGACGAAGAAATTGAATAAATGTATGATGAAATAAAAGAAATTATTGAGATAGTGAAGGGTGACGAAAATTTGATAGTCATGAGTGATTGGAATTCGGTAGCAGGAAAAGAGAGAGAAGGAAACTTAGTAGGTGAATATGGATTGGGGCTAAGAAATGAAAGAGGAAGCCGCCTGGTAGAATTTTGCACAGAGCTCAACTTAATCATAGCTAACACTTGGTTTAAGAGTCATGAAAGAAGGTTGTATACATGGAAGAACCCTGGAGATACTAAAAGGTATCAGATAGATTATATAATGGCAAGACAGAGATTTAGGAACCAAGTTTTAAATTGTAAGACATTAAATTGTAAGATGTGGACTCTGACCACAATCTATTAGTTATGACCTGTAGATTAAAACTGAAGAAACTGCAAAAAGGTGGGAACTTAAGGAGATGGGACCTGGATAAACTGAAAGGACCAGAGGGTGTACAGAGTTTCAGGGAGAGCATAAGGGAACAATTGACAGGAATGGGGGAAAGAAATACAGTAGAAGAAGAATGGGTAGCTTTGAGGGATGAAGTAGTGAAGGCAGCAGAGGATCAAGTAGGTAAAAAGACGAGGGCTAGTAGAAATCCTTGGGTAACAGAAGAAATATTGAATTTAATTGATGAAAGGAGAAAATATCAAAATGCAGTAAATGAAGCAGGCAAAAAGGAATACAAACGTCTCAAAAATGAGATTGACAGGAAGTGCAAAATGGCTAAGCAGGGATGGCTAGAGAGCAAATGTAAGGATGTAGAGGCTTATCTCACTAGGGGTAAGATAGATACTGACTACAGGAAAATTAAAGAGACCTTTGGAGATAAGAGAACCACATGTATGAACATCAAGAACTGAAATGGAAACCCGGTTCTAATCAAAGAAGGGAAAGCAGAAAGGTGGAAGGAGTATATAGAGGGTCTATACAAGGGCGATGTACTTGAGGACAATATTATGGAAATGGAAGAGGATGTAGATGAAGATGAAATGGGAGATACGATACTGCGTGAAGAGTTTGACAGATCACTGAAAGACCTGAGTCGAAACAAGGCCCCCAGAGTAGACAACATACCATTGGAACTACTGACGGCCTTGGGAGAACCAGTCCTGACAGAACTCTACCATATGGTGAGCAAGATGTATGAAACAGGCGAAATACCCTCAGACTTCAAGAAGAATATAATAATTCCAATCCCAAAAAAAGCAGGTGTTGACAGATGTGAAAATTACCGAACAATCAGTTTAATAAACCACAGCTGCAAAATACTAACACGAATTCTGTGGTGTCACCGCCAGACACCACACTTGCTAGGTGGTAGCTTAAATCGGCCGGGGTCCATTTAGTACATGTCGGACCCGCGTGTCGCCACTGTGTGATCGCAGACCGAGCGCCACCACAAGGCAGGTCTCGAGATACGGAATAGGACTCGCCCCAGTTGTACGGACGACATTGCTAGCGACTACACGGACGAAGCATCGCTCATTAGCCGAGCAGATAGTTAGCATGCATTGCTCATTAGCCGAGTAGACAGTTAGAATAGCCTTCAGCTAAGTCCATGGCTACGACCTAGCAAGGCGCCATTTGTAACATTGCATGTACCTCAAGATAGAGTCTCACTTGTATCACCAAGAATGCTGTATACCAAAGGACGATATAAAAGTTAAGTGTTGTAGTAGCTACATACTTTTCTTTATAACATGAATAAGTATCCTGTTTCAGACCTCTATCTAGCCTACTTGAGATTACGCGTGCCTTTCGGCTACTTCAGTGTGGCGTAGCTGTCTTGTTACGCGACAACAAATTCTTTACAGACGAATGGAAAAACTAGTAGAAGCCGACCTCAGGGAAGATCAGTTTGGATTCCGTAGAAATACTGGAACACGTGAGGCATTACTGACCTTACGACTTATCTTAGAAAAAAGATTAAGGAAAGGCAAACCTACGTTTCTAGCATTTGTAGACTTAGAGAAAGCTTTTGACAATGTTGACTGGAATACTCTCTTTCAAATTCTAAAGGTGGTAGGGGTAAAATACAGGGAGCGAAAGGCTATTTACAATTTGTACAGAAACCAGATGGCAGTTATAAGAGTCGAGGGACATGAAAGGGAAGCAGTTGTTGGGATGGGAGTAAGACAGGGTTGTAGCCTCTCCCCGATGTTATTCAATCTGTATATTGAACAAGCAGTAAAGGAAACAAAAGAAAAATTCGGAGTAGGTATTAAAATCCATGGAGAAGAAATAAAAACTTTGAGGTTCGCCGAAGACATTGTAAGTCTATCAGAGACAGCAAAGGACTTGGAAGAGAAGTTGAATGGAATGGATAGCGTCTTGAAAGGAGGATATAAGATGAACATCAACAAAAGCAAAACGAGAATAATGGAATGTAGTCGAATTAAGTCGGGTGATGCTGAGGGAATTAGTTTAAGAAATGAGACACTTAAAGTAGTAAAGGAGTTTTGCTATTTGGGGAGCAAAATAACTGATGATGGTCGAAGTAAAGAGGATATAAAATGTAGACTGGCAATGGCAAGGAAATCGTTTCTGAAGAAGAGAAATTTGTTAACATCGAGTATAGATATAAGTGTTAGGAAGTTATTTCTGAAAGTATTTGTATGGATTGTAGCCATGTATGGAAGCGAAACATGGACGATAAATAGTTTGGACAAGAAGAGAATAGAAGCTTTCGAAATGTGGTGCTACAGAAGAATGCTGAAGATTAGCTGGGTAGATCACATAACTTATGAGGAAGTATTGAATAGGATTGGGGAGAAGAAAAGTTTGTGGCACAACTTGACCAGAAGAAGGGATCGGTTGGTAGGACATGTTCTGAGGCATCAAGGGATCAACAATTTAGTATTGGAGGGCAGCGTGGAGGGTAAAAATCGTAGAGGGAGACCAAGAGATGAATACACTAAGCAGATTCAGAAGGATGTAGGTTGCAGTAGGTACTGGGAGATGAAGAAGCTGGCACAGGATAGAGTAGCATGGAGAGCTGCATCAAACCAGCCTCAGGACTGAAGACCAGAACAACAACAACATCTGTGAGCCTTATGAGACTCACGAGGCCTCTAAACACAACTCTGCATGTGAGCCAGATATGGCTCACACGGCCCACAGTACAATGTATACGTGAACCAAATATGGCTCACGTGACGTCACAAATCGTGTAACTGTGAGCCACCATTGGCTTACGAGGCAGTCAATGTGTTAACCACTTTGTAGTGTGTTTTTGTAGAAATGGCTGAGTTGCCCAAATATTTAGACGCCGCGGAATGACTCATTTTCTGACCTTTGGAGTGGCTATAGAGAAACACAGCCTCACAACGCGAAGCGTAAACTGTACTCATGTCCCGTTTTGTGATCTCACTCAAGAATTCATAGTAAAGTAATGCTTTAAGGATATTGCATGCAGGACAAAGAGTCCTTCTATTAGACTGCGAAAAGAACTAAGGTGCTGTCTTTTACCATCTGTGTGGAATACCAACCACGCTATTACTTAACATACTATAAGTCTAATAATAGGGTACCTAAATCTGCAGTACTATATAACAAAATGGGGAAGAGAAACGCTGGATGTCCCTTAAGGGTAATACGTGTGGCGAAATTAGTCAAAAAGTGACATTTTCCGATTATCTCTTAATGATATTTGATCTTCCCAGAGTAATTTGATGCATTATTTGTCGACTAATTCCAATTGGAAGCGTATTTTTTATTATTTCAAAGTTAATAGCTCAAGTGTAAAAAAATCTAGTCATTCTACACTGACTTCCTTAAGTATCTCTACCTCTGGAAATATCCAATCCAGAAGGCTGGTTTTGAGCTATGTATTCCTTGAATTCATGATAATATTCGTGTGTAAACAAAAGAGCTTGAAATGTCTCTGAGCACTATGGGACTGAGGTCATCAGTCTCCTAGAACTTAGAACTACTTAAACCTAACCAACCTAAGGACATCACACACATCCATGCCCGAGGCAGAATTCGAACCTGCGACCGTAGCAGTCACGCGGTTCCCGATTGAAGCGCCTAGAACCGCTCGGCCACAGCGGCCAGCTGTGTGTAAATAGAAATGGCGGTATTTCACATGCATTGGGTGGAAACTCTAAATGGTAAAGGAAGATTTACCGACAAAAACATTGATGAGCTCCACCAGTATTATGCAATGGCAATAAGAAAGAATACACATGACCTAAAAGGGTTGAAAAGAGCAGTGTGAGCTATATTCTTCTACAAATTATCCACTAATGATACACCTATGCATGGTCTTTGCCCACCTGGTGGTGATTCATGTAGCAAGTACCACAAAGCTCAAGCAGCAGCTACAGAGGAACAATATAGGCACAAAAATAGCGTTCCATCTGCAGTGATGGAAGCTATCAAGGCAGTGTAATTCAGCGCCCCGTACGCGACCGTATGTCGCTAGTGTCGGCGTAGGAGTAAGACATAGCTGCAGAGCGAGTAAGACCGCTGGACAATCCCGCAGTCAGATTCAACGTAAACAAAATAACAAAGAAAGCGCAGTTTTGTAAAAGTGGAGCCGGCCGGAGTGGAAGAGAGGTTCTAGGCGCTACAGTCTGGAACCGAGCGACCGCTACGGTCGCAGGTTCGAATCCTGTCTCTGCCATGGATGTTTGTGATGTCCTTAGGTTAGTTAGGTTTAAGTAGTTCTAAGTTCCAGGGGACTGATGACCACAGCAGTTAAAACCCATTGTGCTCAGAGCCATTTGAACCATTCTTGTAAAAGTGGATGATGAGCGGTAAAACAAGCAAACCATTTACTGTTTAGGTAACAGCTAAAGTTCGTGTGACAGAATTACTACGCAAAGCTTTAGAAAAGAATATCCAAAACAAAAACCGAAGAACAACTTAGTAGTTTTCTGACCCACAGATTGATTTTATTACTACTGCTCATGCACACTCGTCATATGTACGGTAGATGTCTTCTGAAAGATCTATCAATTTCGTAAATGAACTGGTGTCATAAATATTCTATTTTAGAAATAATCTTACGTAAGGGATATAGAGTCTCATTCTTATTGTTAGTAGTTACAAGTAAATACTTCGTGCTACAGCTTTTTGTATTCCTTTTCAAAGTTTAGACATCGGATTCTTAGTGTGATTTTTTTTTGCGCAATCATCTTAATTGACCAAGTTTGAAAACTTATTTAAAAATAGAATTAAGGCCCTACAGACCTTTAATCCTTACAGTCAGCATTATTTAAGAAGACAGTTAATACACTCCTGGAAATGGAAAATAAAACACATTGACACCGGTGTGTCAGACCCACCATACTTGCTCCGGACACTGCGAGAGGGCTGTACAAGCAATGATCACACGCACGGCACAGCGGACACACCAGGAACCGCGGTGTTGGCCGTCGAATGGCGCTAGCTGCGCAGCATTTGTGCACCGCCGCCGTCAGTGTCAGCCAGTTTGCCGTGGCATACGGAGCTCCATCGCAGTCTTTAACACTGGTAGCATGCCGCGACAGCGTGGACATGAACCGTATGTGCAGTTGACGGACTTTGAGCGAGGGCGTATAGTGGGCATGCGGGAGGCCGGGTGGACGTACCGCCGAATTGCTCAACACATGGGGCGTGAGGTCTCCACAGTACATCGATGTTGTCGCCAGTGGTCGGCGGAAGGTGCACGTGCCCGTCGACCTGGGACCGGACCGCAGCGACGCACGGATGCACGCCAAGACCGTAGGATCCTACGCAGTGCCGTAGGGGACCGCACCGCCACTTCCCAGCAAATTAGAGACACTGTTGCTCCTGGGGTATCGGCGAGGACCATTCGCAACCGTCTCCATGAAGCTGGGCTACGGTCCCGCACACCGTTAGGCCGTCTTCCGCTCACGCCCCAACATCGTGCAGCCCGCCTCCAGTGGTGTCGCGACAGGCGTGAATGGAGGGACGAATGGAGACGTGTCGTCTTCAGCGATGAGAGTCGCTTCTGCCTTGGTGCCAATGATGGTCGTATGCGTGTTTGGCGCCGTGCAGGTGAGCGCCACAATCAGGACTGCATACGACCGAGGCACACAGGGCCAACACCCGGCATCATGGTGTGGGGAGCGATCTCCTACACTGGCCGTACACCACCGGTGATCGTCGAGGGGACACTGAATAGTGCACAGTACATCCAAACCGTCATCGAACCCATCGTTCTACCATTCCTAGACCGGCAAGGGAACTTGCTGTTCCAACAGGACAATGCACGTCCGCATGTATCCCGTGCCACCCAACGTGCTCTAGAAGGTGTAAGTCAACTACCCTGGCCAGCAAGATCTCCGGATCTGTCCCCCATTGAGCATGTTTGGGACTGGATGAAGCGTCGTCTCACGCGGTCTGCACGTCCAGCATGTACGCTGGTCCAACTGAGGCGCCAGGTGGAAATGGCATGGCAAGCCGTTCCACAGGACTACATCCAGCATCTCTACGATCGTCTCCATGGGAGAATAGCAGCCAGCATTGCTGCGAAAGGTGGATATACACTGTACTAGTGCCGACATTGTGCATGCTCTGTTGCCTGTGTCTATGTGCCTGTGGTTCTGTCAGTGTGATCATGTGATGTATCTGACCCCAGGAATGTGTCAATAAAGTTTCCCCTTCCTGGGACAATGAATTCACGGTGTTCTTATTTCAATTTCCAGGAGTGTAGTTTGGTACAATACTGCGGGAGACTGCTAACCTCAAAGAATTAGTCCAATTTTTATAGCTAAGTAGTGAACGGTTCTTAGTTTTAGCAAGCTTTAAAAGAGAAAAAAAGCGCTCACAAATATACGTGGAACCAAATATTGAGAGAACTTTGACCACGTGCTTGTGAAAAGAGGATACTTCTCTCGTGGAAAACGGCTGTAAAAGTCATGCAAAATTTTACACATAAGAAAGTGGTCTTTCAGGCGGATATCGCACTGCAGGTAAATCAGTTCTAGTTGAAACACTTGTGGGACGTCCTCTGCCCGAAAGGAAAACTGGCGAACAAATATATCTAATGCTGGTTGAGGCTCACTTATCTCCAAAAATTTGTTTTCAGACACTTCCTGTAATTCTCAAATGATTTGAACGAATCTGAAACATACACATCTTCTTTAACGCTGTATAATGAAGGGAAGAGTCCACAATCCTCCTCGCGCAACTGTTTTTCCCCCTCAAACTAATTTTTTAAGACAATCGCTTGAATCGTCTGCACTAAATCATCAACAGAGTGATTTTTGCCTTGCACTGAAATGTTCAAAATATTTAAATGACCAGTTGGGTGACTGAAAAAAGCCAAAGTCGCCAACCACTTAGGATCACGAAGTAATTCTTCTGGACGTTTTTTCGTTTCCAAAAAGGTATTGATGTCGTCCCTCAAGGAGAAAAACAGATGAAGCACCTTCCCTCTGCTCAGCCATCTTACTTCGGCGTGGTAATGGATGTTCGGGTATTCCGCTTCGATATCAGTCAGATATTCTTTGAATTGGCGGTGTGTGAGTCCATGCGAGCGAAGATAATATACCATCGAAAAAGTGTGTCCATAATATTTTCTATGTTGACAATCTTCACACAAAGGGCCTCCTGGTGTATCAGAAGCCGGCCGCTGTGACCGAGCGGTTCCAGGCGCTTCAGTCTGGAACTGCGCTGCTGCTACGGTCGCAGGTTCGAATCCTGCCTCGGGCATGGATGTGTGTGATGTCCTTAGGATAGTTAGGTTTAAGTAGATCTAAGTCTAGGGGACTGATGACCTCAGATGTTAAGTCCCATTGTGCTTAGAGCCATTTGTGTATCAGACAACGGACTGCCGCGAATAAGGAACAGCCAACTTCAGCCATTTTTGACGTGACGTAACCCAGGAATCCAGTGCGTAACCCTCATAGCACATAGGCCCCATTCGTTGTTACACTGGTCAGACGTACCCATTTTAAACGCATTGACTCGAACACGTTTTCCACGGCTGGAAAATTGTCCAAACTCGTGATTGTGTCTTTTAATGGTATAAGGTCAAGAAATTCTTCGGTGACACGCATATTGTCGTCGACACCCCGAACGAATATGACGAGCTGAGATATGGCCGTAACGTCCGTGTGCTCATCCACAGCAACAGTAAATGAAACGAAGTTTTCCGATCTCTCCATTACTTGCTGCTACATGTCTGGGGCTATATCTTCAACTCGTTGAGCAATAGTTTGAGGCGAAAGAGCTATTTTTCAAATTTTTCCGTCAGGTCTGCCTGACGAATACAAGCCACCGAGTCGACCAGGTAATCCTTGATGAGATTCCCAGCCGCAAATGGTTTCCCTGCTTTCGCAGTTCTCAGCGAGCATTTGTAACTTGCGCGCTAAGTTTGCCCACCTGTTTCCTGCTCCTACCACGGGAAAAAAACTTATAATTAGTTTTGTACAATATTGTTTTTAAAATACTCTTATCATTTTAACAATTATTTGTTTCATTCATTCAATCCCAAATAAAAAACTAACAAAAATGTTGGTTTTACGTGCATTTTGCCTTTGTTCCTCTGAAAACGGTCATAGACGCTAGCAAGAACAGCGAAATGTGGTCGCAAAATAAATTTTTATCTGTTCGAATATTATTGTTTTAATTAATTGATCAAACCACAACATATGTTATCCCATCCATCAAAATTCAAGTACACTAAAACAAAGACTGACTCAATGAGACTTTGCTGTCCGAGAGAGCGTCTGTGCGAGCTTAACAGAAAGTGGCAAAAACTAGCACCTAAAACTTTTTATGGCATCCGTGCGACGCGATTTAATGCAACCCAAATGCAAAAATTAACCGAAAAGAAATGTTCCTTGTTGCTAACAATCTGGTATTCGATAACTGGGAAACTGCTAAGCTACATATCAGATTTAGTTTTATTTATCATCTTTACAGATAATTAAGGGTCATACGATAGGAAACTCTTACTTCACTATAATGCTGCTTGAAATTTTCTTTCAGTTCTTCAAGCTTTGACTGGCACTTCTGTAGCGACAAATTTTCGAACTGATGTTTGTGACAGCGCCGTTTAGTCGAGTACTTTTTATATACATGAGTTTCCGATGACATACTAAGCATCTGGCATCATTTTCGACAGCAGTAGAAAAGAAATTTATTTCCCGCTCAGGTTTAAATAGTGCGGACGCGTCGCTCCCCATTTTTTTTTCTGCTGCTGTTGACTGTTGACCATCCGTCTCTATCCATTGTAGCCTTACGTCTGTAGACTAATGGCTTTGTGTTGCATCAGTGCTTTTGACCGCTGCTGGCGCTGCGGACTGTCTTCTGTTCGAAGCGCGCGTACCGCGGCGTGGCGAGGCGCTGCGGGTAGACCGCACGGTCAGCTAAGCCACTGCAGTAACATACGAATTCGCCCGGGGCGCTGGCCTCGGGCAATTGCAGGCGCTAGCACCCCACGGGAAACGTTTGGACGAGCCTGATATAGAGAATTAGGTCATCCTGACCTTCTTTCCAAATGTCTCCATGGTCGACGGCAGAACCCGAATGAGTCTTTCAATAATATCATTTGGACCCACGTACCAGAAAATGTAGTTGTGAGAGTGAAAACTCTATGCTTGGTGTTAGTGACACTGTGATAACGTTTAATGATGGTTATAAGGGAAGAGTTCTGGTATAAGAGCAACAAGGTATCAATCCAGGAGCCAACAAACTGCAAGCCTTCCAGTAAATGGATCGACTTAGGATCACGAAAGCCCAGCGTGAAGCAGAGGAAATGACTAAAGAATCAAGAGGCAGGGAAAGAAAGAAGCTTTTAGGTTATCAGGATGATCTAGAACAGGATCCAGATAATGCCAGCCTGCCTGGTTCTAGGAGCTGGCATGCCTCTATATGTGAATTAATATCAAATGAAACATTTAAATATGATTTGCTGAAAATGAGTTTTTTTTAAATATTTGACCTGTTTATCTCAGGAACTATTACATATCTGTGTATCTAATTTTACACTATGTTATCTCTTACAGAAGCAAAAGTGGATTTAGAAAAAAGTTGAACATAACTTTAAAAAATTCATAACTAATTATTTCCCTATACATATATTATGATTCTGGTTCAGTAATCAAAAAAGGTGTGAAACTATACATCCCAAAAATACCAGATCTTTATCTGTGAAAGGTTCTAAGATAATGGATGATTAATATTGCAAATTTAACACTGTAGCTATAGGATGCAGGGACTACCGTTAAAGAATGGCATGAACAACTGTGGGTGAGAACAGCACAAAAGGCCTAATCCTTGAAGATGGCGGTTATAATGATGATGAATTATTCGACTTACTTCAAATATTTTGGTTTAGAGGCCTTTTAAATTTTCTTAAGCGGTAGTTTACAGCAGCACTGTTGGGTTAACTCATTATTTGTGTTAATTTTAAAACTGTGAGTGTAGTTCACATTTTCTATTGAAATGTATTTCATGACATTGCTGCTATTTTACATACACACACACACACACACACACACACACACACACACACATGTAATATGAGCTCCCCCATTACTACATCAGTATCTCCATTTCAGTGTCGCACTTTGCATGTCATAAACATTCCACATGCACTCATATATTAGTAAAGCAAAGTGAAGTGCAGTGCAGTGAAATGAACTAAAGAGTGCGGGGTAAATTTATGTACAAGGACATTTGGATAAAATATTTCCGGTTTACCTGTCGCGTAATATCAGCGTAAATCTCCAGTTTCCGACAAAATGCTGGAGCATAGCATCAGCAACAGATAAATGTCGTGGCTGCACTTCTGGTCACCATTTTAGCCCATAAATTGATTCTAATTGGTCAGAGTATGTGATTATTACGTCATGCTGTCCGAGGCCGTGTCCATGTCTGCACTGGTGGTGCCACCCTTCTCTTAGGAACGTGAACAGCTCATAACGTTTCTGTCTTCTCAGCGTCGAGAGCTCGGTTCCACACAACTACTATTACTGTAATATATAACAGAATCCCCATTTTACTTTCATCAAATATTATTCTGAATTTACTATTGAGACTGTTCAGCAACTGTTCTCGATTTTTAAAGTACTTTTGCTGGTCTGTGCAGCTGTTGGTACCAATGCGGCCACAAACCGATGTAGTTGCTTCCACACTCACGAGGATCTCAAATTCCAAGGATGCTGAGTCCGAGACAGTCCTTAACCACGCACAGCATCGCCTTCATCTTCTGGTAGGTCGAAAAATGCCTTATCTTACCACGACTCTACTTATTTTGATGTGACAAGTAAACCGTGATTTATGCAAGCATGATGCCACGAGAAAATTCGATCACATTAGGACATCTGAATCCGCCTCTTGACTCTGCGTAAAAACATATGACTTGTAACGGCTATAATTGTTACTCAACAAATCAAGTAAATACTGATGCAGTGCTTCTCAGAACACTGTCCTCAGTCATCATTGGAAATATCTGCATTTTTACCCATTAAAACTGATACAGATATCAAGAAAATTTTCAGGACTGTTCGAGAGAATGAGATTCTTCTGGAAACATCCCCCAGGCTGTGGCTAAACCATGTCTCCGCAATATCCTTTCTTTCAGGAGTGCTAGTTCTGCAAGGTTCGCAGGAGAGCTGTTGTTAAGCTTGGAAGGTAGGAGACGAGGTACTGGCAGAAGTGAAACTGTGAGGACGGGACGTGAGTCGTGCTCGGGTAGCTCAGATGGTAGAGCACTTGCCCGCAAAAGGCAAAGGTCACGAGTTCGAGTCTCGGTCGGGCACACAGTTTTAATCTGCCAGTAAGTTTCATATCAGCGCACATTCCCCTTGAGAGTGAAAATCTCATTCTCAGTTCCAAAGATGTTGAGCTATTACAAACGTTCCAGGCAGGACTACTGGTACGGCCGGCCTGAGTGGCCGAGCGGTTCTAGGCGCTACAGTCTGGAATCGCGCGACCGCTACGGTCGCAGGTTCGAATCCTGCCTCGGGCATGGATGTCTTTAGGTTAGTTAGGTTTAAGTAGTTCTAAGTTCTAGGGGACTGATGACCTCAGAAGTTAAGTCCCATAGTGCTCAGAGCCATTTGAACCACGACTACTGGTACACCTATTTACCTTGTGTACAGTGTGACTATGATTCGAAGGTTCATAGTGCAACGGGCTTGTCACCATTTGAGGTTATATATGGCGGAAAATTTCATCCCCCTTTCAAGTTTTGATTGTTAAATTAGGACCGGATGGTGACACGGTGAAGAAGTTTGTCAGCAGAAGTTTGGAGGAATGTGCAAAAGGCAAACACGAAGCCGCTAGAACGCCAGGAGCAACAAAACAGAGGCATGGGCAGATTGTCGCAATACCGCATGGGGCAGTGGGTAATAGTATTAGTCCTTTTACGTCAAAGAGGAAACGAAGAAATTGTTAACAAAATACCAGGGCCAAACCATGTCGTGGAAATGACCTCACCGGTCAACGTGAGTATACAGTTCCCCACAAACTCGTCTGTTATACACGTCAGTCGCACAAAACCGTTTAAAGGAATGTTAAATGAGATATCACAGTTGTCGGCACCGAATGAGGAGGTGAAAGTTACAAAGGGAATAAATAAGGAAACTGGAATTGGTGAGCAACGTGAGGTACATGATGTGCAGTATAGGTTAAGGTCGCGTAAGTTGTATATATGTAATTTGCCATTTTTTTTAGAATCTCAGGAAGTGCGTATTTTTATTCCCACTGGGATTTGTGGAGTTGTTAGTTTTGCATGCCGTTATTACTGATATTGTTTTTTTGTGGGTTGTGGGAGGAGAGAGGCAGTGATAAGAGTAATTTTGTTCCACAGGTGGCGAATACACAAGGACATTCTGGGGAACGAGGATGGTCCTGCTGTCGCTGTACGTCTGCAAGGGCGAGGCAGCGCAGGTAGCGGTTGTTCAGCCTTTAGAATCGGATGTGATATTCTCTAGACAACCTGATGTGTGGCTTACTAGTAATTAATGGACGCTAAAGCAACAGTGGAGGTCTGAAAGATTAGGGGTGAGGTGCGTTAAGACGGAGGATGCCTTTTCGGAATTACGAGGGTCGTCCACAAAGTACGTTCCGTTTCTATTTCTATCCGCGGCAGCGCTACGATCGCAGTTCCGAGCATGCACGGCAGTTATTCTGACATGTATTTGTTTATTTATTTATTTATTTATTTATTTATTTAACCTGGCAAGATTAGGGCCATCAGGCCCTCTCTTACATCTAACCAGGCATTCTACTTATTTTACATTCATATGTTTTAGTAGGCATGTTAAACTACATCTAGTACAAAAAGTGAAATAAACAATTTGAAAGGTACACCTGGAAAAATACATACATATAGAGTTTATATTCTTAGGTCACAAGTACTGTTATAATTAGACATTATTGAAGAGACAGATTTTGATAGGAGTGCCAGCAGCAGGGAGTATGAGGGAGACTCATGGTGAAGGGAGGAGAAGAATAGAGACATGATGAAACATAATTAAGGAAATATAAAGGAAAAGAAGATTGCGTGGCTAATAGAGAAAGATGAAGAGGAAGGCATCTGAGGAGCAAGATAGGAGACGCTAGCTTTGCTATTTGACAGATGAGGGGATTTTCCTTGTACATTAATTTAGTGGAGAACTTTGTGCGGATGATAGAAGGAAATGCTTCAACTTCTTCTTAAAAGCAGCAGGAGATCGAATTTTGCGCAAGGTAAGGGGCAGTTTGTTCCAGAGGCGGACAGCGGCAACTGAGAAGGAGTTTGCAAAAGTTTTTGTTTTGTGAGTGGGCACCGTTAGGATACCAAATAAGAGTGACCTCGTGTTTCGATTATGATGACATGACAGGTTTTTAATCTCTGAAGCAAGGTACTGGGGAGCTTGCGCGATGAGGAGTCGGTGGAGTAGACATAGAGTGTGGTAGTCACGCAATTTGTCCGGCCGCAGCCACCCTAGCTCGGAGTATGAAGCACTAACATGATCATATCGGCGAATGTTGCAGGTGTAACGCACACAGGCATTCATGGTTAGCTCTAGCCGTCTTTTGTTTTCACTACTCATGCCTTGTTGAATCACATCACAATAGTGGAAGTTCGGTAGAACGAGTGCTTGCACGAGCTGGCGTTTCAAGTCCTGTGGAAATATGTTCCGAAACTTTTTGAGAGCATAGAGACAAGCAGACGTCTTTCGGCACACTGCGACTGTATTCTCCGCCCAGATGAGATGCTCATCCAAAGTTACACCCACGTTCTTCACTGTTTTCTGATATGGTATTGGAGTACCGTCGAGCAGAATAGGAGGTAGCCGTTCGCGGAAATCTGAACTTATTAATTTCTGATGAGCTATTAAGATTACTTGCGTCTTTTTTGCATTTAGTTTAAGCCCCAGGTTTTTCGCCCATCTCACTACTGAAGACAGATCATCATTCATCTGAGCGATTGCAGTGTTTACATCTTCAGGTCTGACGCTTAGGTAGAGCTGGAGGTCGTCGGCATAGAAATGATATTTACAGGAGGACAGAACCGACGAAATATCGTTGACATATAAAGAAAACAAAAGTGGTCCTAAGACTGATCCTTGTGGCACTCCCGAGGAAACATGTTTCCAGGAAGATTTTTCATTTACGCAGACAACACATTACTGTCTGTCTTTTAAGTAGCTTTCAAACCATCTCATTGCACTATCGGAGAAATTAAGCTCTTGCATTTTTCTGAGCAATATGTCAAAGTTAACAGTGTCAAAAGCTTTGCTGAAGTCCAGTAGCGTCAATATTGTTGCCTTTCGATTGTCGATGGCATTTTCAGATAGCTGCTGCCGACGTGTGCTTTGTAGTGCTTATTTATAATGCCAGCCGTAATTGGAAATGCCGCCGCGTGTGAGATCAAATCTGTGATTAGTTTTCTAAATGCAAAGAAGGTTAAACCAAAGGAAATTCCTCTCAAAATCTGCGAAGTTCACGGACAAAATGCTATGAGTGATTCAATGGTTAGAAGATGGGCCAGACTGTTCAATGAAGGACGTGATCAAGTGCACCATGAAGAACGAAGTGGACGCCCGTCTGTGGTTGCTGATGAACTGGTTCACACAATTGAAGAGAAGATTAACCACAACCGTAAGTTTACACTTAGTGCCCTTGCTACGGAACTTCTGCAAAAATCACGATCACTTATTCATGAAATTGTTACTCAAAAACTGAAATTTCGAAAACTTTGCTCACGTTGGGTACCCAAAATTCTTACTGAGCAACACAAAAACGAATGGGCAGTGCACTTGAGTTTTTGAGGAACTACAATGAAGAAGGCGATGGTTTTCTTTCTCGGATAGTCACGGGGGATGAAACTTGGGTATCGTATGACACCCCTGACACAAAACGGCAATCAATGGAATGGAGGCACACTTCATCCCCAACAAGGTTAAGCCTAAGTAAATCTTGACACCTCGAAAAGTCATATGCACCGTTTTTTTGGGATAGAAAAGGCTTTTTGCTGATTGATTTCTTACCACAAGGCCAAACAATCAATGCACATAGTTACTGCGAGACCATTAAGAAATTGCGCCGAGCAATACAAAACAAGCACCGAGGATTACTGTCAAAAGGTGCTGTTTCTTTCCATGATAATGCCCGACCTCACGCGGCGAATGTGACCAAACAACTCTTACGGGAATTTCACTGGGACGCGATTGATCATCCTCCGTACAGCCCGGACCTCGGTCCTAGCGACTTTCATCTCTTCTTACGCCTAAAATTTATCCTTGGTGGTCAACACTCCAACGATAATGACGAGATGAAAGAACATGTCACCAAATGGTTGAATACACAGGAGGCAACCTTCTATGAAGAAACCACACATAAACTTGTGCCACGCTGCGACAAGTCCCTACAAAATTTCGGAAGCTGTGTAGAAAAGTGTTTAACAGCTTTAGATTTTTGTACAATAAATAATTTTTCTGTATCTGTACACTTTTTTTTTATAACCAAACGGAACTTATTTTGTGAACGACTCTCTTACATAAGGAGGCACAAGGGAATAATTTATTTAGGGAGATAAAGGGAGAGTGCCAGATGTTGCAGTTCCCTTACGATAAATTAAGGGCTCAGTTGTCGCAGTTGGTGGACTGGTTCCTCAAGCTAGGAGTTGGTGAAAGAGAGGCTGGGTAAGTGTTGGAGGAAAATGGTTAAATACAGCAGACTAAGCGGGAATGCAGGGGCACAGTTGATCAGGTTCAGCAGACGGCAAGTTCTATGAAGGATGCCGTGGAGCGGCAAACAATGAGGTCATCGAACTTTGAACAAGGGTCGTTGACTAACATGAGACTAGTACGGGAATTAGCAGAAGAGCTAACCTGACGTGCTAGCGAAGCGTGGGAGGTGCTGAATAGCGATTTGGAGAAAATACAGAAACAACTAAGTGCATAGTACAACGAATTGATTGTAACGAGGTTGCTGCGTGGGCTAGCGCACTAGCTTGGGGATGCTACACGTGCAGAGGCGGTATTACAGGAGGCGACGCTTCATGGGCAATTTAATCCCATATTGGTTACACCGACTGAATTCATGATGAGATTGCAGCGGGCAGAAAGGCAGTTTCCCGTGGAGTTACAGCATATAACCAGAGCGTCGCAGAAGAATCTAGCACTGTTCTTCCATATGCGAGGGTTGGAATTAAATAGTGGCAACTATTTATTTACAGCTCGTACAAAATAGATACGTGTTTCAAAGTAGTCATCAGCATTGTGTATAACCCGTTGCCACCGATGTGTAAGTCGTAGGCTACTCTCAGCAGTGCCAGTTGTGTTGACAGTTCGAGCGGCGCGGTCTGTTGCCCGACGAATTTGTAGCAAAAAAATGGTTCAGATGGCTCTGAGCACTATGGGACTTAACTTCTCATGTCATCAGTCCCGTAGAACTTAGAACTACTTAAACTAACCTAAGGACATCACACACATCCATGCCCGAGGCAGGATTCGAACCTGCAACCGTAGCGGCCGCGCGGCTCCAGACTGAATTTGTAGCAGTTCTGAAGCGAATGCCGTGAATTGTTTCCTTCAGTTTAGAAATCGAGCTGAACTTACGAAGGCTTAAGTCAAGGGAGTGCAGCAGGTGGTATAGCACTTAGCAGCTCCATCAGTCAAACAAAATAGAAACACGTCCACTGTACGTGGTTTAGCATTGTCCTACAAAATGATGATCAGGTCCTGCAGAAACTGTCATCACCTCTGTCTCTAAGCTGGTCGTAGGTTGTGTTCAAAAAAAGAATAACATAGAGAAAGAAGTGGTGACAGTTTCTGCAGGATCTGAACATAATTTTCCAGGACAGTGTGTGAATGAGAGCTGTTACTGATTTGTTTGACTAATTGGGTTGCTAAGTGCTGTACCACCTACTGCACTCCCCTGACTTAAGACCTCGTTGAGTTGAACACGATTTCTAAACTGAAGGGAACACTTCACGGAATCCTCTTCACAACTTCTACAAATTCGTCGGGCAACATACCGCGCTGCTCGAACTGCCAACAGAACTAGTACTGGTAAGACTAACCTACGACTTCCACATCGCTGGCAAACAATGCTGGTGACTACTTTGAAGATTAGTCAAACTTTGAAACACGTATCTGTTTTGCACGAGCTAGAAATAAATAGTTGCCACTATTAAAGTTCCAACCCTCGTAGATAGACTGGAGGTGGAAACTGATGGAGACAGGGTGCATATAGCGATCCGTGTATCTGTTGCGGGAAGAAACTCGAAGTTCCTCTGGTACAGCATTCGCCCGTATCCAGTGAAATGGGGAATACTAGGGAAGTAGGTGGAGGTGAGAACACGGGAAGTACTGCTAGTCTCAAAGAATAGGTAGGGTCATGTGGTAATGTCACGGGTAGAGTTGGAAACGTGTGTACAAGAGGAGGGTGTGATCTGTCCTGCTGGCCAAGTACTGACTGATATGCGGACATGTGAAGCAAATTTTTTCTTGGGGGAAGTAAATGGGACGAGTTGCGGGAAGGAGCTTCTGCTAGCTCGAATGTACTTCCAGAGGATAGGTATACATTGGTTATACTCCGTAATCACGTTGGAAACTGTACGGTTGAATTGCTGCGAAGGAGGCAGATTGGTTGGGTTGAAAAATCTCGAGCTTCGGGGAAGCAGATTGATCATTAATGGCATGACTTGTGGGGTAGTCGGGACGGATTTCCGTCTTCCGGCTACGCCTACAGGCTAAGCAGTTATGACATTGTCACGGAACACATTGTATTGGCCAGAAGGACCTCTGAGGGTATTACCTGTTCAAAATTTAATGTATTTTGATGAGATACTCAACCCAGAGCTTTTGCAGTCCTAGGACAGATCAATAGAGTCCTAGAAAGATAGAATATCGATGGAACAAATGTGGCCGCATGTGCACCATTTCCCGGAAGAACAGGAGCACAATGTATTAGGGTGATTGTATTGGCCATAAGTTGCGCCGTTTCTCTAGCAGTCTTTTGCGTACTGTATTTTTGGGTAAGAAGCAAGAGAGCAAAGGCTGTGAAGGTGGCAACACACCAGTTCCCAGTAGAACAGTTGACTGACACTTGTATGTCGGGGAAGCAATTTTGTTTAAGGTCTTAATTAGTATTTAAAGGTACGATAAGAGGTACATTCTTGAAGCAAAGTGTGAGCGGAAGTTCTGTATGGTCGAATTCGGAAGACTGTCCTCAGTATGTACATTATTAGAGTTAAGGTAGTTCAATTGGAGCACGTTTTTGTAGAATCGGGACAAATCTTCTCGGAAGGGAGGAGGTATGCAGCGCCACAAATAAATGCAGGTGTGAATTTTGAGAATTCTTGTAGATTTCACGCAGCCATGGCTGAAAGGTAGTAGTTAAGGACCGATTGTCACATCGGATGGCAGGCACGGGCAATGTCGATATTTGGCAAACGATTCTGCGAGGCAGATTTACGACACCACTCACAGGCGACAAGTCGTAACCTGGCGCGCACTGTATACAAGTAATAAGTTACGAATGTAGCAAAGGCCACTGATGTGCTGTAAAGAATCCATACACTGCTGTTACAACATCGCCTAGTTACCTGTGTGTATGTGCCGGAGAGGGCTGAGGAAAGCTGATGTTGTAATTATTAAAGAACACTCGATTTGTCCACACCAGAGGAACTACATCAGAGGGGTAAGGAGAAACGTATAAATAAACAAGCTTGGAGGCTCAAATCGGACAATCGTGACGCAATGCTGTCCGTGTGTAGAACCAGAAAGAATGACAATTGTTTAAGCTGCAGACCAACCACGACGATCTCTGGTGATGGCCAACTGGCCCATTGAAACTACCACCAACCTGCGCTGCACGGACGCGCCGTAGCTGTGGTGGGGTGGTCTGCAACTAGGAGCTGCATCGGGCCAAGGAGTGAGAGGGCCGCTGGTCTCCGCTCACTGCGAGACATCGTCAGGCGGACTGCAAGCTGACGTCCGTAAGGACAGGGCTGGGGCCCGAACTCGCGGCTTGTGCTTGAGGGAGCAGTCAGCCGTGTCCCGAGCTACCGGCAAAGGCAACACACACGGCAGCCTCTTAGCCGTGGCTTGTGTAGGAGAGCTACGTCTGCAAGGCTGGGCGACCAGATGCTGACACAGCAGATTCCAGCATCGGCATTGGTGCTGACCCACGAGCACATGCCGTGCAGTACCATCAACAGGATCAGCGTGCGGCCGTCTCTGTACCTTCTATGCAATAAAGCCAATGACACACTTGCCGGTGTTCTCTGCACGCAGCGGCGTGAGTCATCCGTCTCTCAAAGACCATACGTCTCAGTCATTCTGAAATATTACAACCCCCGAAGGATTGTAACACGTCTCCAGTTATAGGACCTTGCAAAAAGTGGTTCAAAAATGGCTCTGATCACTATGGGACTTAACATCTGAGGTCATCAGTCCACTAAAACTTAGTACTACTTAAACATAACTAACCTAACGACATCACACACATCCATGCCCGAGGCAGGATTCGGGACTGAAGCGCCTAGAACCGCTCGGCCACCGCGGCCGGCTATAGGACCTTTCACACTCACTGATGTCATCAATTACAGTATTTCCATTCCTGAAGTCCTAATCATCGTACAGTTCTTCAATGCATTCCTCCCAACGAGTACACATCTCATCATTGTCTATCAATAATATTGCTTCTTTATTTTTAACTGCCACAGATTTTCTTCAAGCTTTGTACTGCAGGTCTCTGATTTCATTACAAACTTGCTCCTGCTTTGCCCTTTTTCTGATCTTCTTCTGTCCCTTCATCAATGATTTTAGTCCACTTGCTGTTTCCTTCTCCACATTTGATTCTGATGTGATTTTTGTTGTCATGTTCACTAGTTTCCTTCCTAGGCTTATACTTTTACTGAATTAGGTTTGGTATTTCTTCTGTCATCCATTGTTTGCTACACTTCAGTTTCCTTTTTCCTGATACCTCACCTGTTGCTTCAATTACCCCCGTCTTGATATTAATACACTGCACTGGCTCATCACTTCCACTATATATTTTATTAGTGTTTTCTTCAAAAGCCATCTTTATTCCTTCTACTTTCAGCCATCCTACTCTCCACTTCTTTTTGACAGATCTTTGATTCTTTGAAATGTAATATTATGCTAGGTTGACACAACTGTATGGTCAATATATATGTCTGGACCTGAATAGCTATAGCAAGGTTTTACCTTATTCCAGTAGCTTTGCTTCATTAGTATATAATCTAAAGAAGATGGTGAGTTGTCTGCCGCCACTAGCGTGTACCTTCTTCTAAGAGGAACGTCAGATAACGTGTTTGTAATAACTTTAATATTTTGATTGCAGAAATCTAGCAAGTTCTCAGCTCTTTCTTTTATTTCCTCTTAATCTAAAATCATGCTGTTTTATTGCCTTCGTGGTATCCTTCTATTGCATTAAAATCACCCATTATTGCCCCAACATCTTTTTCCTTAGTCAGTTTTAATAGTTCTTCAGTATCTTCACACATGGTCTCCACTTTTTCCAAGCCATTAGCCGATGTTTGCAAATATATTTGAATGATTACGAAGTCCGCAGGTGTACTGTTTATTTTTGCGATCATTACCCGGGCACGTTTTCATGTTACTGTAATTCTACTCCACGCTTTCCTCTTTTCTCAACGCCATTATACATTAATCTAAACTCATCGCTGTAGAATCTCAATTTCCGCCTCGTCTGGACTCATACAGATCAAATATATCTTATGTTAGTCTTCCTCATTTGATTGTACATCCCATATTCCCATCTTCATCGCGGCTTCAGAGGCGTTACGCTTCATGGTGACCTGAGAAGCCCTCTTACCTATCCTGCCAGATGTTGGGTTCCAAGTACCATTATCAGTACTTAATTCCATCACGACTGTTACAAAAGGAGCACCTGGTGACCGTCATTTCTGCTGCGACGCAGTTTTGTGTAAGTAAAGCTATGACACTAATTTCGGTTACCACAGCAAATATACTTACCTTCTTTAGTTAACGTACCAATGACTGCAGTAAATCACCCAGTTACATTGAAGCACGCTGCAGAATAAATAAAATAGCGACCCAGTCTGAACTGAACAGAAGAGCACTCGTTTGTTAATTATTCAGCGGTTTCTAGTCACTTCTGTATGACTGCGTGTTGATATATCCGCTGAATCACGTGTAACTGGACAAAGCCTGAAATACGCACTGTTGAGTCGATTGTTCTGCGAGAATTCCCGGTGCGATGAATTTTAACGTTAAAAGTCTTAAGTCAGTGGAGCATTGCAAAAAGCTATTGTAGTCTGCTATTCATGCTGTATTGGCTCCCACGCTGCTTAAATTTTTTATGTTCATTTTCATTCGTTAATCCCCAAAAAGAGCGTTTGAAATTATTTAATGCTACTGTTTCTCCCAGTTGCTCTTCACTTGTTCGCTGTGATACTTTTTATGTTTATTCTCTACTACATATAACTGCATTATCAGTAACTTTCTATCTGTGGGTTAGGTTTCTGAATTCTGTTCAATTTTTAGTAATTTCGTAATGCGTACTAGTTTCGCTTAGGTCTTCATTAACTTCTGATTACCCATTGCTGCGATAAGCAGGATGCTTCACAATTCATGTTACATATTTCTGGAAATTGTAAAGGGGACTCAGTGGATCAACTTGTCCGGAGATGTCACCCAACGACGCTACAGAGCGTCAAAGTCATAGGCGCCGGCGCCTGTAAAGGTATGTATATTATAGGGTGATTCCATAATGATGTTACAAACTTTTAAGAACCATAGAAACGGATAAATGTATTAATTTGAGATAAGGGTCCATGTACCGGAAACTAACGAGTCGAAAGTTAGAAGAACAAAACGTCCTGATAACTCCGACAGTGGAATACACGTATTGGGTACTGTAGTTGTTAAGACTATAGCGTAGGGAACTTCCGGAGGTGGTAGTATGGGCCAAAACAAGCAAAAGTGTCTAGTATACAGGGGCTCTGAAATGCATACTTTAAGAGCTTTGAGCACTTGTTCAATAGAGGAGACGCGTTCCACACTAACGAATATGCACAAGTACTCGTAGCTCGTCAGGTATGCTATTTTGAGCCCACCTTTACTGGACTTTTTTTTCCTTTTTTTTTTTGATTCATACTACCACCTCAGAAAGTTATCTAGCCTACAATCTTGGCAAAACACTACCAGTACATAAATTCCACTGTCAGATGTATCGGAAAGGTTTTACTAATAACTTTCGACTCGTTCGTTTCCGGTAGTCGGACATTTACCTCAAATTGATACATTTATTCTTCTTCATCATCCTAGAAAGTTTGTAACTTCATCACGGAATCACCCGGATTCCTATGTAAATCATAATCCAGTTAGATTAGGCTATAACCTCTAAAAATGTGTAACATGCATTGTGGCACACGCTCTACAACGCATAAGAGTTCCTATTATCTAATCCGTTTCTTGACGCACAAGTATTTACGTAGACAACTTACTCGCACATACGTGTTGAGTGAGTGATATAACACTTCAGACTAAGCTAGAAACCAAATAAATAATAATACGTGCTTATTGTTGTTTTCGAAAGACGTCTTTCAAAATGCGGTTAACATGAGGTAGAGCTTAAAACCTTTAGGCTACACGACTTACGCATCAGTACAGCCTTTTTACAAACGCTAAACTTCCGTCAGTTTACATAACTTTAATGTGTTGACGTGCTTTAAGAAAATTTTTTTCCTAATTCAATCCATACCAATTAAGTACCCTGCATAGATTCAAAACTTGTATGAGAGATGAAAGATTAGAATTTAGCGTTGTTCGACGGTGAAGTGACTAGAGATAACGTAAGCTAGGAGAGAAGAATGAATGTGGATGAAACCATTGCGGTCATTTCAAAGACATTGTCCCGGTATTCGATTTCAGCGATTTAAGGAAGGCACCGAAAATCTATAGAATGTTACAAGGCAGCCCCCCCCCCCCCCCCCTGATTTGAGTCCATGGTAAATCTTGGTTTATAGCCATTAGGGAGAAATGAATCTATGAAACACAGGATGAGGAAACTCGTTTAAGAACTATTTTTAGAAGAAACAACTACCCTAACGGAGAGACAGATGGGGCGCTACATACTCTGGAGCTACTGGTGAGAAAGAAGGAACTAAATAGAATATTTCTTCCCTTAGATAGAAAACAGTCACAGATCACACCAACAGAGTACTAAGAACATACGTTAGAGACAGGGTGTTAAAATCAATAAGAAGAGTGCGTGAATATTTGGAACACTGCAAAGATCTACACTCGCAGCTTGGCACATCGGAAATATACAAAATCCATTGCATATGCAGTCAAATGTACAGGATAATTACAATTAAATTTTCGCTACAAAAAACGAATGATCATAGTACAACGAAACTTTATAGAAATTTTTATATGAACATATGTAAAAGAAATGACGAATACACCACTGAAAGAAAAACATTTTGATTTCCACAAGAGACGATAATATTTGGTGATTACGCACCATGTTTACGTTTCAACTAACAAACGTTGCTCAATGTGACGACCATTTGCTTTCACGAAAGCCTGGAAGCTTGTACGGATGTCGTTTCACAACTGTTCGCAGCACTTTTCGAACGGTGGATCATGGAATGTTCAGTTACCGTGACACAGTTCATGCACTGCGTTGCATCCGGAATTCTCGGCCATGGCAACAGTAACTTTTTCATCAATATGTGACGCTATTGCCCGTCGCTCTCTTCGAAGAGCAACTCCCTAATCGCCAGTTAATTCGAACTTCCAATTCGTGTTCCTCAACATCGGTGTGCGGAAAGAGGACTTCTTCATGTTCCTTAATTGCGTCGATAATGCGAGGTGGAGCAGCAGTATTACAGTTGCTTTGATAAAACGGCTTTACAAGTTATGCCCTGCTCACCTTGTCCAGACCCATGTTGACAGTCTGCAACTGTAATGCACACTGATGCTTGTGCTGCGACGTACAAGTACCGGCGCTTAATGGCAACTCCTGGCACAAACACTGCTAACAACGCAACTACTACAGCGCACAGTCTGAACTTCATTCGCATAAGTTGAATTCCCGTATCATAAATAGTTTGCCGTCTAGCGAAAGTTTAATTATAATCACCCTCCTACTAGGAACCACAAAAACAAGCATAACACCCCTCTTAATGAGCAGAAGAGCAACTTTGTTATGGGAAACACGGATAAACCTGCAGTAACAAGTCATGCACAGGGATCAATGAAGCACCAGATTCGTTCCTCCGATACTATGGTTTCGTCAGCGTCGAGTCATTACTATGCTAGGATGCACAGAGAGACCATAGCATTCAAAAGCACAAAAACAACGTTAACAGAAAAGGAGGAGGATTGAATTTAAGCAAATATGGTGCTCTTAGTGCTAAATAAAGCAGACGGAACGTCCGAGAGAACAGATACCATCTTCATGTAGATAAGGCTTACAGACCAATGATCTTCTTCAGTGAGGATGAATTCACATTGCTAAAACTCTTACGGGAATCAATAGATGTCTGCCGCGTGTACTGAGTATAGTGGGCAGGGGCACTACAAATATCTTATGTGGGCAGTAAGTTGGAAATGTAGGTCTCACGAGGAGCGTGCCAGAGATAAGTCCCTGCAGTCGCACTATCCTCTTTGTCCTCGATAGCTCAGCCGGATAGAGCGTCTGTCGTGTAAGTAGGATATCCCGAGTTCGAGTTCCGGTCGAGATACCCATTTTCGGCTGTCCCCATTGATATTTATCAACGTCTGTATGCAGCTGATGGTCTGGATTTCTTTGTAATATCATTCTTCGAGAGCTGCAAGATCACAAATGGTATCTGTTCTACTTTTGGTATATTCCGAGAAAGGTTACTAGCAAGGTTTCTAGAATAGGCTTCATATGATGTTTCAAGGAATACACTAAAACCACCTGCGTATCGCTCACTCAGAGTTCGTGAGGATAAGATTAGAGTAATTACCGGACGTACAGAGGCATTCAACTAATCATTCTTCTTGCGCTCCACACGTGAATGGAACGGGAAGAAACCCTAGTCACTGGTAGAATTAGACGTACCCTCTGTCATACACTGAACGGTGGTTCGCATAGTATAGATGTTGGTATAAATGTAGATAGAAACAACTCCAAAAGTGTTATGTCAGACTGTAAATAGGCTGTTTAGGTTTTTATGTTGGTAACGCCACGTAGCTCTCTGTAGGAAAATCACTGGCTGTGCTGTGTGCAGTCTCAGGCTGGTCGGCATTGTCGCAATAGTTGCTATTGTAGCGTTGGGCAGTTGGCTGTTAACAGCTCGTAGCGTTGCGCAGTTGGAGGTGAGCCACCAGCAGTGGTGGATGTAGGGAGAGAGATGGCGGAGTTTTGAGAGCGGATGATCTGGACATGTGTCCATCAGAGACAGTAAATTTGTAAGACTGGATGTCATGAACATATATATATATATATATATATATATATATATATATATATATATATATATATATGACTCTTGAACACTATTAAGGTAAATACATTGTTTGTTCTTTATCAAAATCTTTCATTTGCTAACTATGCCTATCAGTAGTTAGTCCCTTCAGTAGTTACAATCTTTTATTTAGCTGGCAGTAGTGGCTCTCGCTGGATTGCAGTAGTTCGAGTAACGAAGAATTTTGTGAGGTAAGTGATTCATGAAAGGTATAGATTATTGTTAGTCAGGGCCATTCTTTTGTAGGGATTTTCGAAAGCCAGATTGCGTTGCGCTACGAATATTGTGTGTCAGCTTAGTGTTGATCAGAATAAGTAAAGAAGGCAGAAGTCTTCAGGCAAAACGTATGCCCCGCTTATCTTTCCTATATGCGGCAATCCAGTGGCAGGTAATCGGAGAACCGAGAAGCTTGATACTGCGATGTATCCTCGGCGTTCTCCATAGCCCAGAGAGAAGTTTTGAACACTACGACCGAGAACAAAGACCTCCCACTGCTCGTTGCACTATGTTTCGAGTCGGCAGCGTGCCTAAAATCTCAAGAATTAGTTTTAGGATGCAATAATTGTTTGAAAAGTTGAAGACAGGGAGGATAACAGTACGACTAATGACAACTGGTATGTAATACTTGCCATTATCTGCAATTAAATAGGACGAGAGTCTCAACAAGATCCACCTGGAAATGTCACATTGTCTATACGAAAGTAAAACATTAAGAAAAGAAGTTTAGCTTCCATGAGACTGTCTCTCAAACAATGCTTGTAATTTGAATGAGCCGTCTACATGGAACACAAATGATAACTGACTTACTGCGATGGGGTACCCAGAAGGAAGACTATAGATGTCATCAGATGGCGGATAGAGGAGATACGAAATCAAGTAATAGTAGTAGTTTAGCACATTTATAGAACACTTTTATAAGGATATTTGACATGCGATATTACTGAATTCATGTGTACAGGCATTTATGTAGGTCCAGTCTTATAAGAAACGAACAGGTTGTCGGTCATGACCTTGTAAGGTGCCAGGCAATTCCAACACCTTCCATGAAAACCCTGACATGATAAGCAAATCCAGTAGTATGTCACAAAGGCATGCACAACGAATGTAGGAGGAAAGGACGAAGTAATGAGTATTGCAGAGCTATTGAGATGGAAACCAGGGAAAGCGAATTCAATGAGGATAATGCGCAGTTGACAGAAGTTGAAAATAAGTTACGAGTGGGCACACAACTCAATGAAGGAAGTTATGAAGCGATAATTAGAGCATTTAGATGCGATTATGTGGAAGTAGCGATGAAGAAGGAGAAGATAGACGAGGATGAGGAAAAAGTAGAGGATGTTGAAGAAAGTGTAAATGAAGGAAGAAATAGAGAAGAGGAAATAAAAGAGTCGAAGCTTATTCTACAGAAAGTTCGAATTCACAAGGGAAATTCCTAAAAAGACTCATGTATGATTCAGTGGAGGATTAGTTGATGCAAGAAGAAGATGAACAGAACCAACGCTTTCAAATTCAACCAATTGTGAAGGCCATGGTAAAGCATATCCCAGTGAATATTGTAATTGATAGCGGAAGTGAACTGACTGCGATCTCAGAAAATTTATTCATGCAGTATAATGCCAATGAGGAATTGTCAGTTCTGAAAACACGTAAGGTCCTATTAGAAACAATGCTGTGGAAGTTACGAGACAAACAAGGTTAACTCTTTCGTTTCAAGGTCAAAAGATCGAAGCCAACTTCGTGATTATACCTAAACTAACTGTAGATTTGATTATAGGTGCAGATTTTTTAAATGAGAGATGAGCGATAATAGATATGGGGAAAGGTAGCGTAACATTCGGGAATGTCCCACTTCTCTTTGAGCAAAAGCTAAAATCAGAAGAAATACTAGTTATAAACAAACAATTAAGAATGATGCGAGATAAAGAGGATGAAGAATTAGAATGGTATTCACAAAAGGGGGAATCGCCTCGACTCATGTTAGAAGTCCATAAAGAAATCGACGAAAAATTGCAAGAAGTTCATTTAAATAATTAGCAAAATATTTCAAGTTTATGTTGCAGGTAAGATCGTCAGGAGAAATAAGAATGAAGAGAATGGGAAAAAGAAAGTAGTTTCAATAAAAACAAAAACAAAAATAACACCAATAGTACCATAGATTAAGGTGAAGGGATAAAGCGTAGATAGTCTTAACACCATGAAATACTAAAATGCTATACACCACGACACTACACAAAAATAAAAAATGAATTTGAGGATTCTTGAAGTTAAGACTCAAAATATCTTAGAAGTGTAACATGGAAAGGGCGCCGAAATTTGTAAAGCTTTTAAGAAGGTGTAAAACAATGTAGGTACCAGACATATGTTGGATGATTATAAGTAAAACTTTTTGTAAGAACCATTGTAAAAACTCCAGCAAGGATGAGATGCAACGACCCACAAGTTGCAACGAGAGAAGTATCAAGAAAGAAAAGGACGTAATTAGCAAGACACGATTCCTACAAGGCAGAAGCATCGAGAGAAGGGAAAGGACAGCGAGACCAACAGAGGTCTCTTGTACTGGAAGTGGGCAATAAATCTGCCCACTAAGCGGAACCCTGCCGGGGCAGAACACGGAACCACACAGTGGCGGAACCCTGCAGAGACACGACAGGACACAGAACGCCAGAAGGGTCTCTGAACGCCCCAACTCAGCGGAGCGGGTAAAAAACGGCCTGACGAGAAGACCGCTTGGGCAAGCTACCACTGGCAAAAAAAAAAAAATACGTGTAAAAGTCACACTACTGCTATTAAAGAGCACGCTGATGCACGAAACTGAAGAAAACTTCCACAAAGTAAAAATGACACGCCCAAACAATTTATCAAACTGTTACTAAGAGGAGAACTTCAAAGCGACTGGTTATCAATAAATATTTCCATATCCTGCCCAGAGAAGAACCAAGAAGCAAGCAAGAAGCAGAGAAAAAGCAGGAAGAACAGAAGTTGAAGATTTGCAAGATTGAGACTAAGAAAGAAGATGGGTGAAGAATAGATGACATATCTTCCCAAATCCCTATCCTATTGTAAACTAACCATCTGCGAAGTATTACAACGAAAAACGACCGCTTTGAGCCACACATAACGATGACTTTCACACATACAAAGCCAGTAAACCACGAGATTCTGCACTCACAGCTCCATTCCATTATGGGACCTCCACAACAGCAACACACACTTTCAAAGCCAACAACGAACAACGAACGAAGCTGTACATCAAATAATTGCCCACATCCATCTCGCTCAAGTCCATGACCTTCGTGCAAAAAAAAACATTTGCCAACCTCATGCTTAAACATTCATAGGATTGTGTGAATGTGTGAAATAAAATTATGTGATGTAGGAATTGTGCAAAAGAAACGTGTGAAAAACTAAATAAGTTAAGCACACCAGACAGCTAATAAACTACAAAATAACAGTCATTGACTATGGACTTAAGTAAAAAATAGACTATCGATAAAAATAAGTCATTAGTTCTGAAATGGACAGTATATAAAGAACAAAAGTAAGGCATAATAAACACTAAAACTATATGCCACTGATTTTCTCCTCATAAAAACAAAGCAATAACTATATTTTACTTATTTTCTCCTTATAAAAACAAAGAATAAAAAATTATCTTGTTGGATGTTTTCCCTTTTTTTAACATTTGTACCATTTGTTAGGATAATATCTCAATACTTGTGTATGTGTATTTCTTTGTCAAAGCAATTCTTGGAAATAATTCTTATTTGTTAGTGTAACGATGTTGAAATGAGTGTCTAGAAACAAAAACACTTTACTTGTACATGATATTTAGAAAATGTGTTAGGAATACATTTTACTTAATTACTACATTTATAAAAACAATATTTCTAAGAAAATCGATGTGAAAGACTCCTCACTTCCGATAACAAACTTCTTAAAAAATAAACTTCACAATTAAATAAAGAAATAAAGTAATTAAAAAATAATAATTATAACAGAATAAAAATATTCTTCCCTTGTCAATATAAACATATTTTGATAATAATGTGGTAGAATATAAAAATATGAATTAGTAATACAAATTAGCATAGAACAGAATAATGTGGCTGAACAGTAGGCAACAAAATTTAGATAACGGAATAATTTTTGACTGACTTAGACAACGATTCAATCATTGCCTAACTTCAGCACAAAAATTAAGTTCAAAGGGTGGTGATATGTAAGGTGTCAGGCAAATCCAACACCTTCCATGAAAACCATGACATGATAACCAAATCCAGTAGTATGTCACATAGCTCCGAATAAATCGTGACATTAAATTAACCGAAGCAATACGAGCAACGAGTGAGCAAATGGAATACCACAGACTAACACAAGAATGCCTAAATGCATGTCATACCTTCCCACCGTGAGACAGATGCAGTTCCGAGGGGAAAAACGAGAACAGAAGCCGAGAGCAGAACCATGTTAAGCTGAAGGCCCTACGATAAGGGACGGACACCCACGTCGCCAGATAACCGCTAGGACCATCCCCCAGCCCATGTTAAAAGCTAGAGCCCTCCAGAAGAACAGTATAGATCTTACGATAACACAAAAAGGGCCACACCCCAGCCGCAAGTTTTATCGTGAGACTTTTTCGCGTCTCTGTTACGTTGCAAACTTTAAAAACATTGCCCCACCACGAAAAGTATAACGTTTCTCATTGGATAGACAGAATTTTTTTAGGCGGCGCTTAAGGTTAACATTGAGACCCTGATTGGTCAGATGAAAACATAGCCAGATAGGTTTTTTCTTTAATCAACTTCGGTAAATTGTAGTAAGGAGAAGTTACGAGAGAGTTGCTTCCGAGACGACGAGGTGAGCGGAGTTGTGCTGCTCACCGCCCCCTGACGAACACCGACAAGGTAATGAACGCACGCGATGCCGCATAACAGTGCATAAAGCTTCACTCAGGACTGCAGAAGTCTCATCTGTTACACCCCCTTTTTGCGTAATACTAGTGTCGATCGTCAATTAAAGCTCATGGTGTTCACATTTGCCACTTGAAGTAAAAATCTGAAACGCGATGATTTTTCTGTTATATAGTTATTGAGAAGCCACATCAGCCACTGTAATTTACGACAAGTTAGATAAGTAATTAAAGATAATTGAGGGTCACTGCAGACCATTTTGATAGTTTTCTCTTTTGTGAAACTGAATTTAAACCTAGATTATAGATGTGATATGGCACAGGTCATCCTTCGATCCATTGTAGAACTTGGAAACCCATTCAGGGAATATTCGATCACATTTTTGTTGAACGCAGTTGGTTTTTACCATCCTGTATTAAAACATTTCCTTTTATCAATAGTGAAATTTATAAACAATGTTTTGTGAGTAGAATAAAATTTCCAATGGTAAACTTAACTGCTTTTTCGACGTTATTTTACCAGATAACTAAAAATAGGAAAGCCTTGAACCCCTTCCATTAAATTTAGTTAGTATTAAGATTCTTTTACATGGAGTGCAGTGGAGCTGACGCTGAAATCATTAAGTATTTGATTATATCATCGCTAGTCTCACTGAACTCTTCTGAACTCTACATGTCATGTGTGGGTCTGGCGTCTCCTTACCAGCAACAGGTCCCAGGTTCAAACTAGTCAATTCCCTAAAAAACACACTCAGAGCGTCGTTGCGCGAAAGTGGTAGGGAGACACGACTTAGAACAAACAGACACCACGCAGAATGTTAGAACCTTACTTCAAGTACTATCGTGGCATTTCATATTTATGAGAAACATACCATTATGAATTTCGTAAACGAATGACTTTCTTTAAAACATTGTGTTATGCATGCTGATCCATTTAATGTCTTACTTTCTTCAAGTCTATAGGCGTTTCCATACACACACATCAAAAAAAGGTTTTATCACCGCAGTTCCCAGAACTCCTGAAGATAGATGTTGACTGCGGATATTATATCACACACACAGTCCCTATTGACTGTTCAGAGATGTCACTAAATCCGCCCAAAGATATAAATAACCATGCATGGGCAGCGCCTATTGACTGTTCAGAGATGTCACTAAATCCGCCCAAAGATATAAATAACCATGCATGGGCAGCGCCTGTTAGACGGAGAGGGTCCGACAGCCGATCAGTTCCAGTCATTCCACCAGGAAGGAGGTACAGGGCTCGTGTTTTCTGTAGTTCAGCCATGCCTAAAGGGTAAATACCGTGGTTCGATCGCATCCGCATTGTTACATTGTGACAGGAAGGGCTCTCAGCAAAGGGAAGTTCCAGGCGTCTTGCAGTGAACCAAAGCGACGTAGTTCGGACATGGAGAAGATACAGAGACACAAGAACTGTGAATGACATACCTCGCTCAGGCCGCCCAAGGGTTACTACTGCAGTGAATGGCCGCTACCTACGGATTATGGCTCGGGAGAACCCTGACACCAACGCCACCATGTTGAATCGCCACCATGTTGAATAAGGCTTTTCGTGCAACCACAGGACGTCGTCTTACGATTCAGACTGTGCGCAATAGTCTGCATGATGCGCAACTTCACTCCCGATGTCCATGATGAGGTCCATCTTCGCAACCACGACACCATGCAGCGCGGTACAGATGGGCCCAACAACATGCCGAATTAACCGCTCAGGAATGGCATCACGTTCTCTTCACCGATTAGTGTCCCATATGCCTTCAACCAGAATATCGTCAGAGACGTGTTTGGAGGCAACCCGGTCAGGCTGTACGCCTTAGACACACTGTCCAGAGAGTGCAGCAAGGTGGAGGTTCCCTGACGTTTTGGAGTGGCATTATGTGGGGCCGCCGTACGCCGATGGTGGTCATGGAAGACGCCGTAATGGTTGTACGATACGTGAATGCCATCCTCCGACCGATAGTGCAACCATGTCGGAAGCATATTTACGATGCATTCGTCTTCATGGACGACAGTTCGCGCCCCCATCGTAAACATCTTGTGAATGACTTCCTTCAAGATAACGACATCACTCGACTAGAGTTGCCAGCATGTTCTCCAGATATGAACCCTATAGAACATACCTGGGGCAGATTTAAAAGGTCTGTTTATGGACGACTTGACCCACCAACCACTCTGAGGGATCTACGCCCAATCACCGTTGAGGAGTGGGACAATCTGGACCAACGGTGCCTTGATGAACTTGAAGATAGTATGCCACGACGAATACAGGAATGCACCAATGCAAGAGGAGGTGTTACTGGGTGTTAGAGGTCAGGTGTGTACAGCAATCTGGACCACCACCTCTGAAGGTGCTACAACATGCAATGTGTGGTTTTCATTAGCAATAAAAAAGTCAGAAATGATGTGTATGTTGATCTCTATTCCAATTTTCTGTACAGGTTCCGGAACTGAAGTGATGCAAAACTTTTTTTAATGTGTGTAGATTACTGTAATATTTCGCGATGTTCATTCTCCCTTCACTACTTTATCCTGATTTTCGATACTGAACGTCCTTAAATGCTTAAAGGGATGTGAAACAAATTAATTGGGGGATCAAGGCTTCATTGCAGTCATTTAACAAGGGGACCATACCTACTCCTATTACTCATTCCGTCCAAATTTCATGGTCTATGCAGGGATGACCAGTAATAAAAGACAGAAGTAGGAGATCCAAATGGCCAGACGCTTAAGAAACTATTTTTGGCGCAGGTCGGTCGAGGCATTTGCCATTTACGTTAGCGTAGTTTCCAGATGCATCGGAAATTGTAGAGAACGGTAATCCGAAAGTCGTGGGGTTGACTCCCTATTTGAGAACTGTTTTTTTTATGTTCAATTTTGACGATACTTGCACTGCAAATAAACCTGCATAATGTTCAATATATTGCATATATGAACATCTTTATAAAAGGAGGAAAGGAAATCCAAAAGGAAATTAGGAACTGCAAACAATTTCCAAGAAAAGATTGTACTTACAGTGTCCACCAGGACTTTGCAAATAACTTAACGAAAAGGAATTTTAATTAAAGCGTACAGGACATTATAGTGCCTTAGTTTCGCTTTGATCTTCGAGCAGCCCTCGGCAACTGCACATAAACTGTTTTCAAACGAATAAAAGAACATAATTTGATGTTCGAAGTACTCACGTACGCATTATGATCTCATCCGCGAATTTTTTTGCAATCACAAATTTTCCTTTCCCTTTGCCTTTCACACCTTCCATTAAAATATTAATGTGAAATATTAATGAATACTATATACTGAGAATTATTTTGGTTTATTTGTAGTGTAAGTAACGCAAGAGCTCAAAATAAAAATATTTCTGTATACATATTCGACTACACGACCCTTGGATTACCCGGCCAGGGTCTTTCCGCTGTTCAGTCGCTACATGGACACTACGACAAAATAAATGGCTCATGCCTCGCTCGCCCCATGCCAAAAACGGTATTTTTTTCTAACACATTGCCATTTCGAGCTCCCACATCATCACACTGACTTCTGCCCAAGCCCTACATACTCGTATACCATAAACTTGGAGAAGATCGGCTATACGAGTAGGAGCGGTCTCCTTGTAAGTGATAAACAAAATGATAGCTAATCTTTTCCGAGATATAATGTCTTCTGGCAGTATATTCTGGAATTCCATTTCCTTGACAAATTACACCCATCTTATAGTTGTCGAATGCATTCCCCTACTGACGCAAACAAAAACTGTCACACCATTACCAAACGTCCGTGAGGAGAGTTCATTTTGGTACAGTGGGATACCACGACTTATTTCTGTTGTGGCGTAACAAGCTTGCTACTCCACACTGGGAAGGGAGCCTAAAGAAAGGCACGCGTACACACACGCCGACTGGCGTCAAGTCTGGAACAGGATAACTATTGAATGGTAGCAAGAAAAGTACGTAGCTGCTTTATACTTAACTTTTATTCTTTGATGAATGCAGCGTTCTTCTTGAGACATTTATACGATAACTCTCAAACTAGGTAAGGCTAATGGCGCCTTGCTAGGTCGTAGCCCTGGACTTAGCAGAAGGCTATTCTAACTGTCTCTCGGCAAATGAGAGGAAGGCTTCGTCCGTATTGTCGCTAGCAATGTCGTCCGTACAACTGGGGCGAGTGCTCGTCCGCATCTCGAGACCTGCCTTGTGGTGGCGCTAGGTCTGCGATCACACAGTGGCGACACGCGGTCCGACATGTACTAAATGGACCGCGGCCGAATTAAGCTACCACCTAGCAAGTGTGGTGTCTGGCGGTGACACCACAATTTCAATCTGTCAATCAGTATTCTGCGTGGCAGAGTCACCCTTCAGTAACACAACTGTATAACTATGTGCAACGGAGATCTGACTTCAACTAATTAATCTTTTGGCCCTGATGCTGAAGTTGAAGTGGATATAATGAAATAGATTCTCCATTATTGCAACTACCTCCTGCATAAATTACTTTAGACAGGGTTATAGGTTCTGTTTTCTACTGAAATTAAGGATGTTGAGTATGTTTACACAGATTTGTTATCATAAAGACACAAGAGTGAAATACGGTGAGCTAATATAGTAACATTGGAAACAACATGTAAATAGCACCAGTGCAGGTGACAAACTGGAAATGGTTGGAGTCCTATCCCACGGTTCCTGCTTGGTATGTGAAAAACGCAGTCTCGCTGTAGTCCACTGGACTGACAGAAATTGTGAACGGTAAACTAATGTGCAACATGTGTGACGAGCTACACTGCTGTTGTTTGCAGGGGCGAACACAGTACATAGTGAGTAATTCACGTCCAATATTCCTATCACGCTGGTGCGGCATAATGCTTACAATGCACTGTCGGCAAACTGCAATGTGATGAAGAGTGCACTACAGTGGTGACCCAAGCAACCTTCCCAAGTCTCTGCTACTGGATGAGTCTCCAAACCAGGCACGAAATTGTAATGCTTCATGAGCCAAAGCTCTCAGTCATAAAATTCGCACAGATTTCCCTCGTGGCAACATACCGAAAGTCCACCTAAGTTGCCTTGCACCTAACTCCTAGTGTACTGTGGTCCTTGCTGCTGCCACACAACAGAATTCAGACGGTCTGACCACAACTCCTCTCCAGAAGTCTAAACACGACCTTCATTCTCTCCTCACTACCTCCAAAACGCGATCCGCACTTCTACCCTCGTCTTCCAAAACGTGACTCCTCTAGTCTACTCGATTAAGTGCCTTCCAAATCCATGTGTTCCACATGGAGCTGCTTCAAAAACCACTATCCACACGTGGCAGGCTGTGTATGGTCTTTTTCACCAGTCGCGTATTTTTTAATGGCCATGCTGCCTCCCTCCAACAGATGGACAGATCTTCTTTGAGCAATCCTCTCTGTATCGCTACATCAAATACGTTCCCTCCAGTACACGCCTCCAGGTCACATGCATCATGCCAATCAAAACATTGCTTCTAACATCACATGGGAACATTGAGGTGTGAACCAGTGCACCTCTGAAAGAAAAAATGCAGGAGTTTATGGAATGCCTGGGCGATGGATGTCAAGCCACCGCAACCCAATTATGGTGAACGAAGTCCAAAGGTTTTCTGTCATAGGCCAAAATGGCGTTCTCCCGGAGGCTCATGATAAAAAGCATTGCCTGTGAATGCTGAGGCGTGCTCTCTCCTCTCCAGGAAACAATCACAAGTGCCCTGTACTGATGCAGTTCTGCGAAGGTACCGTAAAACCTCTGGTGCCGGCCTCTACACCAAACTGTCTCATGTCCCGCTAAAGCCTACCATTCACAGGCCAAGCAGTCAGCCAAAATCCCCTGCCGAGCTGGTCTACCCTGACACATTTGACTTTGTGGTGTACGATTTTCCTGCAGTCAGGTCCAAGGCCTGGGTGTGTCAGCTCCACCAGTGAACTACTATCTGCTAGCCCTCACCTCTACCTGCCACCCCACCCTCCGACCTTTTCCTTTCTGTTTCGGCTTGGTGAAAACTGCGACGTGACTGGGCACAGGTAGGGTTCGCCATGCAGCCGCAGTGTGCACACAGTCAAAAGGGTCAGCGACCTGCTTAGTGGGAGAGGGGGTGGGGAAGGGGAGTCCTTCCTGTGTATTGGCAGCTTACGTGAATGTCGTCGTGGGACAATGGTCTACTCGCCACTGCTAGGGCCCATCCGCCATCGTTGCATCTGTAGGGGAAAGCAGTGATCGAGACTCTTCACCTCTCACCCAGCATACCTGAGCTCAGCCCTGCACATTTTCTAAACTGCCTACCATTAAGTTGCTGTTTTGCTATCAGTGCTGGTGGTAGCCTCCGACTATAGCCGGCCATAAGAGGAAACCTGTTTTGAACCACATTATAACCAATGCGGAGCCTAATTACAGCCAATCCTCTATACTGTTAACTGAATTGGTGGGTGTACCCTTGAAACAACACAAGTTCCCTAGTATTATACAGCCAAAATTGAGATCACCTAGGTAAAGGAGAGTTGTGCCCAAAGGGCTCGTAAACTTTCACCATGAAGACAATGATGGAACGCTACCGTACAGATACTGCAATATTAGCATGATTTTGGGGTATGTTGATTAAAATTTTGTCTTTTTGTGAGCTTATTTTCAATGTAGAATGGTATGAGTGCATAACGACAACTGGGCCTGTCTAATGTAACTGAAATGTTTCAGGTGTACAAAGGTGCCAGGCATGCCCACAGAATGTGCAGAAGCAGTTTCTCGTCATGTGTCGTACTCTGAGAAGAGTCGAATAATTGGCATGGGGTACATGGATGCATCATACCGACAGATTGCAGATATAGTTAGCCATAGTGCACTGATTGCAAAACGAACGGTGAAGAGGTGATTTTGTAACAATAGTGTTCCAAGAAGAGTGGACTCGGGTCTTTCCAGAAGGACTAAATTACGAGAAGGCTGCAGGCCTGTTTGATGGCTCTGACCAGTAGCCGACTGACAGAAGCGGTAATCTGAGAAAACATTATGGGGGGAGTGCCGGTACAAACTGCTGATAACAGATTAGTGGAAGCTTCAAGTCTCATGATACCTTGAGACTTTTACTGCAGACACAATGCTGAAGAACAAAAAGTACTGCGCGATACCAGAGTCAACTGTCAGAATAAGTGGTACTCTCTGGTGTTCAGAGTTTAGTCTCGCATCCATTTGTAGTGGCCAGCTGGACACCAACATGTGCGTAGATGACCTAGTAAAAGATTACAGGGAGCAGTGAATACCAAGATGCACACCGCTCGCACTCCTGAAATCACGGTGTAAGGGGGGAGAACCGCAGCCATAGCGATCACAGAGAAGTTGAAGAGACAGGTACAGGATGACTCAAAAGAATGGGAAATTTTGGAAAGTGTTGTGGCAATGCTTCGAGGCAGGTGGCGCCGGATGACATATAGAATGCTCCCCGCACTGTCTTGCCATTTAGTAAAGAGTAAACATGGACCGATGGAAAGGTGTGCAAGTCTGCCTTTGTGGTAAAAGCTTATTGCAAGCAGGGGAACTGTGGAGGTCGTGAATCGAAAAATTCCGCGTCGTTTCAACATCAGACGGCATGGTCGTGTTTCCTCAGCGCATGCTGTCAACAACACCTGGGTCTGCAATTTTGAAGCAACGGTTCTGTATAGAAGAAGCAATCTGTAGGGAGAATCCGCACCGCTCGTACGGGAGACAATATCGAGGCTGTGCGAACTGCTTCTGCAAGAAGCCCACAGCTTGCTGGTCGACGTGACGCTGAATCTCTAAAGTTGCATCGATCGCGTGTTCACCGAATGCTAAAAGTGAATTTAAAGTTCCATCCGTACGAGCAGTATATCGTCCAGTAACTTCAACCTAACGGTCTGCTAATGTGTAGAGAATACGCTGCACGCACATTAGCAAAAGTGGTCGACGACGACAATTTCATCAACAACCTTTGCGTGTCGGACAGAGTTCACTTCCACCTCTGCGGCTTTGTCAACAGACAGAATTTTCGCTATTGGTCTCATCAAAGCCCATGTCAGCTACACAAGCATCCACTGCACGACAGGAAGGTTAATGTATGGTGGGCGTTACATTAAAATTTTAAAATTTGTGTTAAGCACTATGGGACCAAACTACTGAGGTCATCGGTCCCTAGGCTTACGCACTACTTAATCTAATTTAAACTAAGGACAACACACACACCCATGCCCGAGAAAGGACTGGAACCTCCGACAGGGGTGGGCATTACAGGCCCCTACTTTTTTGAAGATGGTGACGGGCGCATAGTGACTGCAGCGTCTTTTCGGCTTGTTGCCGTGATGGAAAGTTCTGATGCGCATGAACTGCCCCATTTTACTACCGACAGTTCGTTTCAACATAACCGATCGACGGCACATACGGCGCGGATATCAATAGCAGCCGTGCTGTGCGACGATTGTTTGATACCCGTATCATATCAAGCCACAGTGACAATGCATGACCTGCAAGATCACCTGGCCTGACAGCGTGTGATTTTTTTCTTGTGGGGTCACCTTTACAACGCGGTTTACCGTACTAGATTTGCAACCACTAAACAACTTAAAGCAAGAATATGAGAGCAAAGCTCCAGCATCACTATTGAATGTTAGGCTGAGCCACGTATAACGTTCCTATCAGGCTGCGGGAATGTGTGCGCCCAAGGGGGGAACTTATATACTGGACGTGATATTCAACAAATAAACATGCTTATGACAGTAAATAATGGCATACTGACAAACAAATATTTGTAAAGTAATTGTGCTCATCCATTCCAAATTTTCCGTTCTTTTGAGTCGCCCTGTACATATAATCTACGGCCGCGAGCTCTACTCCAGTCCACCACCAGCAATGGAGGCTGAACCTTTGACAATGCCAGCCACTCGTGTTGGTGAAACGTCAGAAAAAATCATCAAACAAACGTCGGCCTAAGAACCCGAGATATAAGACAACAGCAATTTGTTAATCATAACAATTACGATGTAGAGAGCTATTGCTTTGGAAACAGGACTGATTCGGTAACTGTTGAAGGGAGACAGAATGCTAAGCAGTATGTGGCAATAATGTACCCTGCTCAGGACCAGGGTGCCAGATGGCGTACTCCAACCGTGCGCTGTAAGATTCCACAAGGAAGTTCACACTGCAAACAGGTCGTGGAATGTACGAGTCCTTGAGTGATCTCCTCGGTTTGGTTAGCCACAGAGCACGTCTGGCATGCATTGGAAAGCCATATATTTTCATGCCAGCCTTCAGCCAGCAATCTTCATGATACAGCATGTTTTCCAGGCGTGACATGGGCATTGGAGTGCATTCCTGCCCATGTGGTTAGACTTAATAGTGATTTCGATGACGAACATCAGTTTCGAATGGAATAAGAGCATAATAATTTGGTATTCGGTGCGTGACAAACATTTTCACAAAGTTGGTAATTACTGGAGTGGTGCATTTGTTTTAACACTGTCCATTTCTACTAATGGCTGTTCCCTTATAATAAATGACCCTACTGGCTAAGAAATTAGACGCCCGCTGCTTTTCCTTTCCGCCATCTGTTTTCCAGGCTGAGCTACAGCCATTCCTCAGCTTTTCCCAGCGGCTCGAAGGAACGCACGGTTGGTCACTGTAGCATACTGCGTCTTTTAAAACCATTGATTTGTTCCCAAATAAAACATGTGAGTTGAGCGAGGCTAGAACAGCAGATGTATGATGTCACAATGAGGGACGAGGGCAACACGACAGATGCTACCACCTGGATACAGCATTCATGGTGAACTGCGTCAACAAAAATTACATCTGATTCGCCGCTGTAGCGAAAGGTAGAGGGTATTTATATCCTCTTGCCAGAGCGGTTATCCTCAATTACCAATAATTATAAACAAATTAATATTCAGATTTTGTTCAAAACAGCATTGCGCTGTAATGAGATAATTAAAACATCACTTATTGTCATATTTAACTAAGTAACTGAATTCCTATTGATAGCGTTATCACTTCATGTGTCACGGGCTACGTTAAAAATGAACGCCCAGCGATGTAAATCGTGTCAAATTCGAGCTAAGGCTGATGACACAGTGTTCAGAGGTGCGCGTCTAAGCTTAGGCATCTCCGAACATTGCAGAATATTTTATGAGTTCAGGAAACTGTAATTTGTCTTACGATACAATTAACGGTAAAGTATTTTTTTAGGGAGAGGGGGGGTGGGGGGGTGGGGGGACGGCGTACCCATCGCCCGAGTGGATTTTGCCCCCCAAAAAATTCTGAGTTCTCATTTGTTATCAGGTGAATGAACATGGGGCGTCATGGAGGGACTGAAGCTTGCATAAATCCACACTCCTATCTGGGACTGGACCTGGGGACTTCCATAGCCAAAATGGTGTGCTCTACCCATTTGACCATCACGATCACACTTCATTTCTGATTATGTTAGTAATATCAATTATTCAGCAAGTGATGAAGAATTATAGTCTGACTAACAAGTAATACAGATGATGATGTGAGCGATATTCATAGGTGTACACATGATTACCCAACATTGTAGTACAGTTTGCTATTTTATCTGAAGGACTTTACCATAAAAAACAGCTGGCATCCGTATACATGACAGAACTCATTATTTCAGTGACATAACAGCATTAGACCTTTGTGCTTTAGTTCCGTAAAAGGCTCATATCAAAAGAAACTGACTCAAGATCTGCATGCTAGCTCTGCGCTGGTGCGCTTATATCGCTTGAAGATTCCGCATCGGCGGCAATATTACAAAAACTCTATGTTGTTCTGATGTCTAGGCCCCTTACGCGTCTTGCTATTGCAGTACAAGTGGAGAAATTAACGAGTCATCTGTCGTGGCGCAGAGAAAGGAATCGCATACTGATTCTTTAAGCACGTCGCGAAATTGGAAACCGGAAGGTGACACACGCTCCCTGCAGTCCACCGGCGCTAAGCCTCATACCTCTGTTGCCGCCTGTAATAGAGCCAGATGAATGTTCTGTATTTGCGTGCGATATCGTGTGTTCACGTGTGGTTTCAGTCTTCGTGGAACAGAACACTGACGTGCGTTTGGTATGAGGGAAATGCAGGAGTAAGTGCCTACTGTAGTGCTACTCCAGTCGGCGTGTGTAAAGGGCGCAAAGACACTGAAAAACGATCTAAAATTGTAGTATTGAACCTACTGAAGATTTTTTTTATTGATCTGACCAACAGTGAAGAAGCAACGAATAATGCAGATTTTGCGCAAGTTCTTAAATGACAACAAAAACGTATGGTATATCCGAATCGACTGTATTTCGTTTTCACAATGCAACAACATCGGCAGAATCTCTAGAGGTTAGCATATATTTTGACCCTCCAAGAAAGGGATACAAATGAAAACGGAAATTACAGAATTTGACGATTTTGACAGTAGCCTATAGTCTTGTACTATTCTCCCATAGAACTCGCGTTTCACAGGGCCACACACAAAAATGTTTTGCTCGACTTCAACGGAAATATTGGCCTGAGGGTACCTATTGTTACTTTTGTGTAGCGTATATCGGCGATTTACGTGACGGATCCAGTGATGAAGGGTGAGCAACAGCTACAAATAAAAAAAAAATCAGGACGTACTAAGTAATCTTATTAATGCAAGTCGTAGGAAAATAAAATCCCGACGGTGGTATACAAGTTCTCGAGAAATGGCACGCACGGAGTCTCTCTAAATAAAATGCTTTCATAGCTGACACAATACAATAATGATGTCTCAGTTGTTACCAAAATCAGTTTCATAATTTTCTCAACAACCTTCTCGCTGGAAGTTTCTACAAGGTTCATCGGCGATGACATTTTTCGTCACACTGGCGGAGCATTTTCACACCCCTTTTGCTATTTTATTTTTTGTCTTGGAATACTTTTATGTTTTTAAGTTAAAATATGTGTCACATACATCTATGAACTTTGAAAATGGTCGTACATTATTTTCATTCCAAACATGCCTGCGGTTCTTGTTTTCATAGCAGCTAGCAAGAATTTCCTTTCCGAAAGCAGTCCATCATGAAACTTCCTAGCAGATTAAAACTGTGTGTCGGACCGAGACTCGAACTCGGGACCTTTGCCTTTCGCGGGCAAGTGCTCTACCAACTGAGCTACCCAAACACGACTCACGCCCCCTCCTCACAGCTTTACTTCTGCCAGTACCTCGTCTCCTATCTTCCAAACTTTCCAGAAGCACTTGCCCGCGAAAGGCAAAGGTCCCGAGTTCTAGTCTCGGTCCGGCACACAGTTCTAACCTGCTAGGAAGTTTCATATCAGCGCGCACTCCGCAGCAGAGTGAAAATATCATTCTGGAAACATCCCCCAGGCTGTGGCTAAGCCATGTCTCCGCAATATCCTTTCTTTCAGGACTTCTAGTTCTGCAAGGTTCGCAGCAGAGTTTTTGTAAAGTCTGGAAGGTAGGAGACGAGGTACTGGCAGAAGTAAAGCTGTGAGGACGGGGCGTGAGTCGTGCTTGGGTAGCTCACTTGGGCAGCCGGCACGGTAGCTCAGCGTGTTAGCCGGCACGGTAGCTCAGCGTGTTCGGTCAGAGGCTTAGCTGCCCTCTGTAATAAAAAAACTGAGTTAATCGATCAACAACGAACTTAAACGGGTGTCTTACGACGTCCGCCCCGAGCAGATGCAACGAAAGAAAGCGATCAAAATGAGATTAAAAAAAAAAAAAACGCGTGTTCGGTCAGAGGACTAGCTGCCCTCTGTAATAAAAAAAAAACTGAGTTAATGAATCAACAACGAACTGAAACGGGTGTCTTTCGACGTCCGCCCAGAGCAGATACAACGAACGGAAACGAACAAAATGAGAGTAAAAAATAAAAAAAAAGAAAAAGGTTGGTAGAGCACTTGCCCGGGAAAGGTAAAGGTCCCAAGTTCGAGTCTCGGTACGGCACACAGTTTTAATCTGCTATGAAGTTTCGTATCAGCGCACACTCCGCTGCAGAGTGAAAATCTCATTCCAGCAGTCCATCAAATTCAAACTAAAAACAGAAATATCTTATTTTTCTCTAAATTTTTTGTAACATCTGAAATTATCGCTAACTAGTAGTGTTGTAGAACAGTGAGATGGCCTTGAGATGCCAGGCAGCTACAGTAACTAACTGCGTATGTATTTGGTGACGGAAAGCCTTGCATCCTTATTACGTTGTGGACGAGGTGAAGTTCTTATTTATTGCGATTAAGGTCTTAGCACGTGATGCTGGCTACAAGACGGCGGCGATAGTGGAGTACAACAATCCGCCTCCTGCCCCGGAGTGGTGAGTGGTGGGCTTAATCACGGCCGTAAAGAGCGCGTAGCACCCCGCCGGGACCGACGCATCCCCGCTACACGGCCGTCGGCAAACTCAATCAGGCCGCAGGCGAGGCAAGCAACGGCCGCACACTCGCACCCAATGCTAGTGGAGTAGAGATCCACTCCACGTGTTTACCCTGAGTGTCCGCGGCTGCGTTTGCGCTGCGCCCAACGTTCACACAGCACAGCTCAGCAGCGGCAAGCGCGATACGTCAACGGCAAAAAGCGAGACGCAGGCTGGCTGACATAGGGTGGATACCCTTAATGTTTGCGAAGGCTCTCCGAAAACAACACATTTACATATAAAAACGCAAACACCGCTCGCAGAATAGACCTTAGACCTGTTCCGACTGGCCGACTCCTGCCTACAAGGCAGTACGAGGAGCGAGCTATGATCGTGGGACACGTGGTAAGTATGCCGTCAATCCCTCTAGCCGCTGTTGCCAGTAGATGTATCCTGATGGTGCTGCTGTTTCTTTATTCAAACAGCTCTTCATTTGGCATCATAAGGCCGAATGGAGCCCATTGCAGGCCTCCCTGCCTCTGAAAAAACACTGAAGTAATACTGGGAATCAAACCTGTGTCCTTCTACAGCCAAGACAGCGAGTGTAACTTTTTTTTCTTCGTGATTTTTTTGGCAGTGGCTATGTGTGGATGTCACATGACGACTTTCAAATTCAATGAATGACAACTTCACTCAGTTTCTTTATTGCAGGAGCTGGGCAGTTCTATGATCGAACATGCTGTGCTATCGTGACGGCCTTTTCGCTACAGAGATGGTCTACATCTACACTCTGCAAACCAAAGTGACGTGGTTGGCACCAGTAATTCTCATTTTTAACCTCCGACGCAAACGGTGGGGTGTTATAAACAGATAAGCTAACGCGTTACGACCACTACCTGCCGCGAGATTTGATGTCGCCTAGTGGCGTTGCGGGAACGTGACGGGTTCGATTCGATTTGATTCGATTCAGCTTTCGTTATATAGACCCAATAAATGAGATGATTCTCGTGGGTGTGGAACATGTCAGAAAATATAACATAAAAACATAAAACATTTGAATGTAATACTTACTGCCCTGATCATTTATCAGGAGATTGTCGAATAGGTGAATAGAATGCGGTAAACTGGAACAGCTAATATTTGCAGAATTAACACGCTGTCAGAATGAAACATTTCTACGCATTTTTAATAAATTTATCATACATAAAATACCTAATCTTGACTGTTGTGACCAAGTATTGCCAAAACTGAAAACTAACAGAAATTTTTACTTAAGCTGGCTTAACAGTCTCTGTTAAGATATTCATCTACAGAGTAGAAGGAGTTGCCTATCAAAACGTCTTTCAAACACTATTCCAGCCGTGCTTTATCTGAAACTAAGTTTTTAAAGGTGTCTGGTAATTTATTGAAAATGTGTGTTCCTGAACATTGGACCCATTTTTGGACCTTGGTAAGCGATTCTAGGTCTTTATGTAGATTGTTCATGTTCCTAGTATTGATACTATGTATTGAGCCATTCGTTGGAAGTAGATATACTTGCAACAAATTTCATTAAAGAATAAATATACTGAGAACCAGCGGTTAAAATACAAAGTTCCTTGAACAGGTGAAAGATGTTCTTGAATTTACACCACAAATGATTCTTATCACACGCTTTTGCAGCCTAAAACCTTTTGCTCAGTTTGATGAGTTGCCCCAGAATAGATCCCATTTGATATAAGTCAATGAAAGTAAGCAAAGTACGTAAGTTTTTTTTTTTCATTTATATCTCCTACATCTGACATCATTCTCAATGCAAATATAGACTTGTTTAGGTGCTTAAGCAATTCTGTGGTGTGCTCTTCCCAACTGAACTTATTATAGAGTTGTAGCCCCAGATGCCAGCCGGTGTGGCCGAGCGGTTCCAGGCGCTTCACTCTGGAACCGCGCGACCGCTACGGTCGCAAGTTCGAATCCTGCCTCGGCATGGATGTGTGTCATGTCCTTAGGTAAGTTAGGTTTAAGTAGTTCCAAGTTCTAGGGAACTGACGACCTCAGATCTTAAATCCCATAGTGCTCAGAGCCATTTGAACCATTTCTGTAACCCCAGAAATTTAACACTGTCAAACTCTTCGATCTGCATGTCTTCATGTGTTCTACACATGCTGGAAGGAAATCTCTTACAGGTTCTGAACTGCATATAGTGCATCTCCTCAAAGTTTAATGACAGTGAACTAGCTTTAAACCACTTATTATTGTCAGTGAAAATTTGATTAGCAGCAACACTGCTGGCCACCGTAAATGCAACACCAAGAAAGACAAGAGGTAGCACAACAAAATTTATTTTGTAGATAACATGTTGACCAAGTATCAAATGATTACGATTACAGACGTCTGTGACATGTGGTTCCTGCCAGAATCAGTAGCCAGAGTAGCCGCCATTGTTGGAGATCACCGCTGCCACACGTCTCGGCATTGAGTCAAAGAGACGTTGGATGTGTTCCTGGGGTACAGCAGCCCAAGCAGCTTCCACACGTTGCCAAAGATCATCTGGTGTGGCAGCTGGGGATGTAATCTGGGTCACTCGTTGAGCAACCATGGACCACATGTTTTCTATCGGCGAAAGATCCGGAGAGCGAGCCGGCCAGGGAAGCACTTCAATCTGGTTATTGACGAAGAACATTTGGACAATGCGTGCCACGTGTGGTCACGCATTATCCTGTTGAAATATGGCTGTGGCCGAGCCCTGAAGGTAAGGAAGGACAACTGGCTCCAGCACCTCGGATATGTAGCGCCGGCTATTTAAAGTACCGGCAATGCGTACTAGAGGCGTGCGAGAGTAATATCCAATACCGCCCCATACCATAATACCCGGTGCAAGACCAGTGTGGCGGTGCATAATGCAGCTGTCCAGCATCCTCTCTCCACGGTGTCTCCACACTCGAATCCGACCATCGTGGTGCTGCAGACAGAAGCGGGCCTCGTCAGTAAAGACAACGTCATTCCATTCTGCCGTCCACATCCGTCTGTCATCACACCATTGGCGACGGAGACGTCTGTGGTTCTGCGTCAATGGTAGACGAAGCAATGGACGTCTTGCGGACAGACCACTCTGCTGTAAACGGCGTCGAATGGTACGCGCAGACACTGGATGATGCGTTACAGACGCAATGTGCTGTGCTATGGTTCGGGATGTCACTGAGCGATCCGTCACTGCCATGCGCACAATTTGCCTATCAGCACGTGCAGTGGTGCACCGAGGTGAATGCGATCGACTACGTCGGTCCGTCGTACCCTCCTGCATCCAACGGCCACATATCCGCATTACAGTTGTTTGGTTTCGTCCAACACGACTAGCGATTTCTCTGTATGATAATCCACAATCTCGGTAAGCCACTATCCTTCCTCTGTCGAACTCGGATACTTGATCAAACGATGTTCGCTGTTGTCTACGAGGCATAACTGATCGTCTTGTGAAACAACCGCAAGGTAAACACACTTGCCGAACGTACACTCGTCGAAATCGCCAAGCCTTAAATGGCGCTATGAGGTGGCGCCACAGACGCGCGTGATGTGCGTCTGCGCTGAAATTCTAATCAGTTGCATATCTCATCGCTGCAAACCCATGGTGTAAATTTCACTTGATTCGGATGCTTCCTTCAGGGTGTTGCATCTACGGTGGCCAGCAGTGTATTTCTAAATCTGTATTTGACTTGCTACTTACTGCAATGTTTGAATCATCTGCAAACAAAAGACGGATGGGGAATCATTCTAGCGACGACACGGGCTGCAAATGGGGAATCTACTGACTTAAGCGACTTTGGAAAGGGCACATTGTTACTAAGCAGAGCCTGTGAACGATTATCTCTAAACCGATGTAGCTGCTACTGTCGTGTGCCGCGCTGGATTAGCCAAGCGGTCTCTGTCGCTGAAGTCATGGACTGTGCGGCTGGTCCCGGCGGAGGTTCGAGTCCTTCCTCGGGGATGGGTGTGTGTGTTTGTCCTTAGGATAATTTAGGTTAAGTAGTGTGTAAGCTTAGGAACTGATGACCTTAGCAGTTAAGACCCATAAGATTTCACACACAGTTGAACATTGCTACTGTTGTGAGCATCAATGGAAAGTGGCAGAAGGACAGTGAAACTACCAGTGGGCGATCAGCGATTGGACGCCCATGGCTCTTCACAGGAAGTGGGATTTGGAGGCTTCCCTGCTCTGTAAAGATAGTTGGCGGACTGTGGCGTCTCTGCCGAAAGGCAAAATGCTGGTGCACGCATAAGTGTTTCGGAGCACACAGTTCATCATACATTGTTGAACATGGGGCTCTGCGGCAGACGACCCCTACATGTTCGCATGCTGGCTCAACAACATCGTCATTACGATTGCTGTGGCAACAGGAGAGCCGAGATTGGACCGTGGATCAACGGCAACTTGTCGCCTCGCCTGATGAATCTCGCTTTTGCTAGACCAGATCGATGGTCGTCTCCATAAAAACCGTCATCCAAGTGAACGGTGGTTCGAAATGTGCACCTTGCCAAGGACCCAGGGTGGTGGGACCAGTATTGTGGTTTGGGAGACATCCTGCTGCGTTCGATGGGACCTGTGGTAGTAATCGAGATACGGCAACAGCTGTGAACAACCTGCATCCCTTCACGCCTGATGTCTTCCCCGCCAGCGATGTGATCTTCCAGCAATATAATTGCCTGTGTCCTAAAGCTAGAACTGTACTGCAGTGGTTTGAGGAGCAAAATAGTGTACTTATGTCGATGTCTTAGTCACGAAATTTGCTTGATGTGGATCCAATGGAACCCATTTGAATACCTATCAGGCTCCGTCACCGCTTACACAAATCAGCGGCCCGCTGTTTAAGGGGGAATGTTGATGAAATTGACCAAAAATGTCAATTTTCGATTTATTTTTTATTTGTTAGTACAACTCATGGACAATAAGTTCCCAAAGTTTCAATGTTGAAATCCACCCGAGGTGTCTGAAAATTAATGAAAAGTGTGACGCGGCCTCCCTGCCACACCCACGTTTTGAAGCAGCACTTCAATACCAGCACAGTGAGCAACGATTCTGTGTATTACTTTCAACCAAACGTGTGTAGGATACATCTAGAAGGCCGTGATACATACTCTCTGGTTTTATAGATCATCTTTGGTCGATCCTGCACTTCTCAAAAAGTGTGTTCATGGCGACACTCAAACTCCAAATGAGTCTCTAAATCACTCATATGGAAAAGATATGGAAAAGAAATATAAAAATGCAGTAAATGAAGCAGGAAAAAAGGAATACAAACGTCTCAAAAATGAGATCGACAGGAAGTGCAAAATGGCTAAGCAGGGATGGCTAGAGGCTTATCTCACTAGGGGTAAGATAGATACTGCCTACAGGAAAATTAAAGAGACCTTTGGAGAAAACAGAACCACTTGTATGAATATTAAGAGCTCAGATGGAAACCCAGTTCTAAGCAAAGAAGGGAAAGCAGAAAGGTGGAAGGAGTATACAGAGGGTCTATACAAGGGCGATGTACTTGAGGACAATATTATGGAAATGGAAGAGGATGTAGATGAAGATGAAATGAGAGATATGATACTGCGTGTAGAGTTTGACAGAGCACTAAAAGACCTGAGTCGAAACAAGGCCCTGGGAGTAGACAACATTCCATTAGAACTACTGACGGCCTTGGGAGATCCAGTCCCGACAAAACTCTACCATCTGGTGAGCAAGATGTATGAGACAGGCGAAATACCCTCAGACTTCAAGAAAAATATAATAATCCCAATCCCAAAGAATGCAGGTGTTGACAGATGTGAAAATTACCGAACTATCAGTTTAATAAGTCACAGCTGCAAAATACTACCGCGAATTATTTACAGACGATGTGAAAAACTGGTAGAAGCGGACCTCGGGGAAGATCAGTTTGGATTCCGTAGAAATGTTGGAACACGTGAGGCAATACTAACCTTACGACTTATCTTAGATGAAAGATTAAGGAAAGGCAAACCTACGTTTCTAGCATTTGTAGACTTAGAGAAAGCTTTTGACAATGTTGACTGGAATACTCTCTTTCAAATTCTAAAGGTGGTAGGGGTAAAATACAGGGAGCGAAAGGCTATTTACAATTTGTACAGAAACCAGATGGCAGTTATAAGAGTCGAGGGACATGAAAGGGAAGCAGTTGTTGGGATGGGAGTAAGACAGGGTTGTAGCCTCTCCCCGATGTTATTCAATCTGTATATTGAGCAAGCAGTAAAGGAAACAAAAGAAAAATTCGGAGTAGGTATTAAAATCCATGGAAAAGAAATAAAAACTTTGAGGTTCGCCGAAGACATTGTAAGTCTGTCAGAGACAGCAAAGGACTTGGAAGAGCAGGTGAATGGAATGGATAGCGTCTTGAAAGGAGGATATAAGATGAACATCAACAAAAGCAAAACGAGAATAATGGAATGTAGTCGAATTAAGTCGGGTGATGCTGAGGGAATTAGTTTAGGAAATGAAACACTTAAAGTAGTAAAGGAGTTTTGCTATTTGGGGAGCAAAATAACTGATGATGGGCGAAGTAAAGAGGATATAAAATGTAGACTGGCAATGGCAAGGAAAGCGTTTCTGAAGAAGAGAAATTTGTTAACATCGAGTATAGTTTTAAGTGTTAGGAAGTCATTTCTGAAAGTATTTGTATGGAGTGTAGCCATGTATGGAAGCGTAACATGGACGATAAATAGTTTGGACAAGAAGAGAATAGAAGCTTTCGAAATGTGGTGCTACAGAAGAATGCTGAAGATTAGATGGGTAGATCACATAACTAATGAGGAAGTATTGAATAGGATTGGGGAGAAGAAAAGTTTGTGGCACAACTTGACCAGAAGAAGGGATCGGTTGGTAGGACATGTTCTGAGGCATCAAGGGATCAACAATTTAGTACTGGAGGGCAGCGTGGAGGGTAAAAATCGTATAGGGAGACCAAGAGATCAATACACTAAGCAGATTCAGAAGGATGTAGGTTGCAGTAGGTACTGGGAGATGAAGAAGCTTGCACAGGATAGAGTAGCATGGAGAGCTGCATCAAACCAGTCTCAGGACTGAAGACCACAACAACATGGAAAAGATGCCCAAAAACCACATTTTCATCTGCTACAGTCGTCAGAATTGCAACTTATGATGCAGTTATTGTATTTAATGATGGAAACGTCGGGAGGATGAAGGTATTAGAAAGATTGGGCTTCAAGATAGAAAATTTTACTCAAGGCATCCTGAGGAAAATAGATTTACAGCGCGTCTCTGCAGCTGAAAAGTCAGTTGAAGAGCTGGTAAAGGAAAGAAGAGAGAAAACAAGAAACCAGAAGAGAAGCCTTGAAGGGAAAGACGACTAAGAGTACAAATGTGGTGCCTTCTGAAGAAGTGACATAAGGAAAAAAGTTAGGTTGAACTTTAAATAGCGTGTCCTGGAAAGCGTGTTTTTAAAGTTTAAGTAGTTTTTCCTCAGATTCTATGAATGCTAGAATTATGAAATTTTTTACACATATTTCTGTAAGCCTAGTAAACGTTACCTCAAGAGCAAATTTTGAAATTCGAATTGCAAGATGAGATATGGGGCAAAGCGCTTGAAATTTTGCATGAATTTAAAATTGTACTTGTGGAATTATAATTAAAAAATTATGTAAATTCTCCTATTTGACCTATTCCAAAAACCTCATGAGAGAAGCTTACAACATACAAAGAGATGAAAAAGAGAAATTTTTGTAGAGATCTCTTGAATACTTTCTAAGAAAAGGGAAAATACATTATTTTTTAAAATAAAATTTAAAATTTTATTCAAAAAAAGGTGAATATGTATAATCAAAGGATTTTATTTGTAAATGTGCTACTTTCATGTAAATCGTGGAACAAAATTTCATTGCCATATCTCCAAAACAGTGGATTTGGTGCATTTTTGAAATAGTGTGTATTTTTCATCAACGTCCCTCCTTAAGGGAATTACATGACTTGTGCGTGAACATCTGGTGCGCTATACCTCCACAAACCTACCAACAAATTCTCGAATCCGTGATTCGCAGACTCGGTGACGTATTGCGTTCCAGAGATGCGCGTACATGTATATAATGTTTTGGCTCGTCAGTTTAACTTTAAGGTGTGTTTCTGTTTATCTAGCTGTGACCCATTAGTTCCCAAACGAAAGATCCCATTTTTATGAAGCTTCTTTGTTGGAAAGCTGGTTTACGCGGGATGGTTCTTAGCTATGATCCATGAAAATCTGCTGAACCGTTTAAATTTCATCAGATAAATTAAGCAAAAATGTTTTCCGTCATCGTGCTCTCTTGATACAGCTTACGTAGCGTAATACAAAAAGCTAGATCAAGTTAGATAGTACCAGATTATAGAGCTAAAAAACATCTAAATAAAAGTCTGTGGTATCTTTTACGGGTGACTAACATTGAAGATTTTTGTCTTTTGAAGTAGCCCATTTCAGCACCTACAAAGCAGATTTTTGTCTTTTGAAGTAGCCCGTTTCAGCACCTACAAAGCAGAAAAAGGGAGGTTGTGACTCAACTGTAGAAGATAAACATTTGCTCTCGCGGAATTTACTGTAGATCTTTTTAAGGTCTGTAGTTCAGTACTAAATTGTGGTATCGATAGCTACGACGCGACGGCGTAGGTGCAAGTTCTTAGGTTGGCACTACGACACCTACACCGACGACAGCACCCTCTAACCTGCGCTGTGCAGCTCTACGAGCTCCGCTCCAGATTCAGCCCATTTGATCAAGAGTAGACGGCCGGGACACTTCGCTTCATATAGAGACTTTGCACCTACGTGCTCATTTGGACAAAGTTACGTATGCCTCTGTATATATCCATGCACCAGTAAACCTCTTTTACTCACTTGAAGTAGCGACGTGTTTTGCCTCACCTGCTCCTACTCGCTTCCTTCATTCGGCAAACCTTTCAGTTTTCAGGAGTAGATCCACGCGCTGCCTTCCAGGCGGGATACAAAATAAATCAAATGACTACTCTAATAGTACAGGCAGCTTACTGCACAAGGGCGCATTGACAGCCACTTGCTTCCGACTTCAATGAGAATTATAGCCACTTCTCATTGCTCATGTTATCTAAATTCTCTAATTATAGTCAGTGAATAAATGTGTGAATTAAAAATGAAACACGTAAATCGCATGTCCACGTTTCTTGGCCATTAAGGTCTCCGGACCTTACCCTTTTCCATGTTTAGACTATGGGAATGGCTGAAAGGCGAAGCCTACAAAAAACAATGTTAACATAAGAGAAGATAAATCGTTGCCCTCACTTATAAAAAAGGACAAATTAGCTGCGCGTGGCATTGTAAGTGAAAAAGTTCTTGGGTCGCAATTTCGTGTTTCGTTCTGGAAAATACTTTTGTGAATGTGGGAACACAGTGTCGATTATACCGTGTTTACTAGTTAAATATAAAGTTTAAAAACCATGAAATAAGACTTACAATAAAAATTTTAAAAATGACAAGAAAAACCTCCAAAAATAATAATATGTATTGCCCCTTTAACTTTAATGTAGGTAGTAATATTTTGATCTGTGCTTTGTCGCGTTGGTGGACTGCTCACTAAATAAAACAGAAACAGAATACACCTAAAAATGATAAAGTATAAAATCTAAATACAAGTAAGATACCTAAGCAACGTAAGTAGATATGAAAACCACAATATCTGATAGGTGAGTATAAGCCTTAACTAAATCTAAATACAAGTAAGATACCTAAGCAACGTAGGTAGATATGAAAACCACAATATCTCATAGGTGAGTCTAAGCCTTAACTAATTTGCATGAAAAATTCGCAATATAGACACAACCGTCAACGACGCCTGCCTCCATGCTATTCTAATAGTACACAGTTCTGACATTCTGAATGTAGACCTTTTAAATTTCGCTCGCACCTCATGTGACTGTCACTCGCTCCGGCCCACTACAGCCGCCCAAGGGCCGAGCGCTCAGTACTGTACACTTGACTGATAACCTGTCGTGGGATATTGAGAGGCCGTACGGGACTAGCCGAGCGGTGTAAGGCGCTGCAGTCATGGACTGTGAGGCTGGTCCCGGCGGAGGCTCGAGTCCTCCCTCGGGCATGGGTGTGTGTTTGTCCTTAGGATAATTTAGGTTAAGTAGTGTGTAAGCTTAGGGACTGATGACCTTATCAGTTAAGTCCCATACGATTTCACACACATTTGAACATTTTTTATATTGAGGGTTGAAAGGTGGCTACACTGAGCCACTGCGCCAGAGATTGCGCCAAAGAGTACTATTAAGCCGCCTCCACAGTGCTAGGAGAGAACTCGTAGCAGTCAGTGCCTGTTGAGAGCTCGTAGAGACGGTGCTAGGAGAGAGCTCGTAGAAGTCAGTGCGTGGGGAGAGCTCGTAGAAGACAGTTCGTGCCGAGATGTGCTAGTGGGCACTGCTTGTCGTGAAGTCGGAGTGAGATGTGATAGTGGAGAGTGCTGTTCCATGTTTTATGCAGTTATTTGATGGGAGAGATAGCAGATGTTATTCTAATGGAAATACTGTAACAATCAGAGTGTTTTTCGTCAATATATATGAAGGTAAAATATTACGTGTTTTTTCATTATTTCCATGTTTTAAATAATGTGTCATGACAGGTTCAGTCAACAAAGCATCTGGCTTGTATTCTTGTATTAGAGTGTAATTCTGGTTTTCTTGAGTAATTATGGGATTTTTATTTCCTTTAGTCACTTCAGTATAAATGGTATTTAAAATTCTTGTCTTGTTGAAGAAGAACTGTGCCAGATGTGCGTTGAGTCATACTACCACATACAGAACAGCTACACTTGTGCTTTGTTGGTTTAGTAGGTTTTATAGTTGCTGGGGACTTAATTAATTAATTGTGTTAACGAAAAATTTCATTTCATTCTTGTTGTTCTAAGCAGTCAGATTGCGTTACAATAATAGTCAGGGCCAACCGATTACGAGAATAGCGTAATCGGACAAACAGCTACTAAATACTAAAAAAATATTTTCAATTATATTTAATTAAGCCCCCATGCACGTGGCGACCGCTGCTTCGGATCGTCCCTTGAAATTCTTCTGATTGTGAAAATAGTAGACTGTAGTATTGTTGTAGTAATTTGAGTTTAGTGATTGTAGTCTGTATTGAGTGTGTAGATTTGGTAATTGGCATTCTTCTAATGGTATTTTTCAAAATTTATTTTTTGTTGTTGTCTTGTCTACGGGTTTGACAATTTAGTGCAATTATTTCAATTGTTCGATTGATCGTGTTTGAGGGAGACATTGCATGTAAATGGTATTGTTGGAGATAAGGAGGCATTGTGGGTAATCTTCGAACAGTGACGAATTTTTTATGTTTTGTAAATGATTACGCGGTCAATGAAAAAGGCAAAAATGATGAATAGTGAGAATGACGAAATTGTTGACATGGCGAACTCGCCAACAGAGGAAAACAGTATGGTGGATAATGGAGTTGAAAAGAATGTAATAAGTCGGGAAAATAGTCCGGAACCATTTCAAAATTTTTCTCAATCAGAAAATTCACAGAATACGAGATTAGTGACAGAAGATTCTGTAATAGTATCGAACACAGATAGCCTTATGGCTATGCAGAAGGAAGTTAGTTTTGTGGGAAATGTTAGGGGCGAAAGGAATTTCGAACAAGTTAATATGGAGCAATTGATGAGTGTAATATTAAATTTTCAATCTGAATTAAAAACAGAGATAGGAACAATTAAAACTGAGATGGGAACTTTGACATCTGAATTAAAAACAGATAGGGGAACAATGGAGCAGTTTCGATCTGAATTTAAAACAGAGATAGGAACAATTAAAACAGAGATGGGAACTTTGGAAACACGGTTAGATTCACGAATAGGGACATGTTTCAAAAATATGAAAGATGAATTAAAGAAAGAAATCAGAGAAGAAGTACAACCAATTTTGAATGCTCACAATAATAGATTAATTGCAGTAGAAATCAGACAAAGGGAACAGGATAGAGAACAGGAAGAAAGAGATCGCGTGATAGTACAGAAATTTTCAGAGTTAAATTTACAATGTGCAAAGGATAAGAAGAAATATTTGAGAGAATCGAGGAATCCGTGCCAAATGACAGATTAAAAAACCTAACACAACAATATGAACAGCTAACTACCAAATGTGTCAGTACTGAAACCCGAGTCGCGACACTTACGGAAGATGTAAATAAACAGAAAGAACAATTAGGTGACTTATCGGAAAGAGTTGAGGAAATTTCAGATAAACTGACAAATCTTAGTTTACATGGGGACAGAGATTCGGATGATACAGCACCATTGCCATTTGCAGAAACCGAAGGGTATCAGAACATAAATAAACATGTTGAAAATCAGGGAAAATTTAATGAACGCGTGAAAAGGGAATTTGAGGTATTAAAAAAGCAAGTCAAACAAATTGAAGGCGAAATCGTAGGAAAAGACAGCAGAAGAAATTTAGAATCACGGATAGTAGAAGGCTTTGAAGAAAATAATTTGTTTCATTTACGAGAAGCAACAAGAGAGCGCCAGGCGCGCGAACTTTACAATAATCGTCATTGTGACTGGGACAGACGCGGTAGGTCTTTGTCGCCACGAGGCGAAAACTTTGATTATAAACACTTTTTGACTGTTCGGAAATTTAAGATCTTCCGCAACTCTAAGAATGACATACATCCATGTGCATGGTTAGATCAATTTATGTACGCACTTCCGCCAAAGTTGCCATTGAGTCACAAACTGGAAATTATGTGCGGCTATTAAAGTCCTCAGGGGATTCACTACTCTAAGTGAATATGTGCCGTAGCGAGCATAGGGCCCCGAGCTGTAGTGGTGATATTTCTCTTTTAGTTTTCTGTACCGCTGCCTACTCTTTTACTATTCTTTGCATCTGTCAAAACAACTCTTCGACTATCAATCTATCTAGTGAGGAAGTAAACAATAACCTGATATGACTAATTGTACCTAAAAGTGATTTCGTAAATTACCGTTTGAACTGTATCTTTAGCAGCAGTCATTCGTAGCTTAAATGAAATTTTACCTGTTCATCTTCGTGACAATATTACTTCATATGTTGACGATATTCTTATTGCTAAATATTCTTGGAGTGAGCATAACAAAATTTTGGATTCATTATTACGTATTTTTGCACGAGTTGGCATTACAGTGAACTTAGAAAAATCTGAATTTGGTCGTTCTCAGGTGAAATTTCTCGGTCACGTTATTTCTACAGAAGGTATTCTCCCTGATCCAGAAAAATTAGACGGTATTCGTAATTATGCTGTTCCTACCACAAAACGTGAGGTTCGTAGTTTCCAAAAATTTTGTGGAATGATATACTTTAAAAAAAAAAATTAGTAGAATGACATACTTGTGAGAAACTAACAGCTACATGTAAACATGCGGAGAGTACAAGGATACCGCGCTGTGTTTTGGCGGCGGCACATACTCAAAGCAACAGTCAAGTCTGCGCGCCGCACAAGGCAGTCGTTGACCGCGAACAATTGCTTCCTACGTCACGCGCCTACAGCTGATCGAGCGCTCAGTTCGAATGCACTGACAGTCGTAAACAAATACACAGTCTAATTTCTCCGACTAAATTCAGTATAAAGCTATAGTGACGTGATGAATTATGTTATTAACATTCAGTATTTTACAGGATACGGTTCTATAAAGTATTTAAGAACTTCAGGTAAATTCTGTGTGTCTCCGACGTTAAGAGGACTTACTATCGAGAAATTTTCAGGAAGAATGTAATTTCCAAGAAGAAACTAATAAACTAAAAAGGGTAACTATTAATTGAGTTTATTTTTCAGGTAACATATTTCCACTTAGGTACGTACTTTAGACGTAATTTGCTGCTCGCGATTACGTGATTCATACTTTGTGCTAATTTCATGTTCTATGAATTTACGTGTGAAACGACGTGCTTGCGTACATTTAACTGATTTTGACAATGATTATTAATGATCTAGGTTGTAACTTGTGTATATTATGCATCGCTTGGCTGCACTGCTTTTTCACTCATGTCATATTTTTTTATTATGTGCCTGCTGTGCTTATTTATTTAAATTATAATTGTCACCTGATTAGTTGTGCTGATATGTCTGTAAGTTATACTTTGTGGTTTATCTGCTTGCGCCTTCATGTTTACTTATTAGGATGACATATGAACATTTATTTGCTTATGCTGATATGATGCTAATGACATGTTTACTGCTTTGCGTATGGATTGCATATTTATACATATCTGTTGTTGTCATAACTACTCTTTAATTTGGTGTATAGAAATGCTGATGTACAGTGTACGAACATAGAGTTTAGGTTACACTATGGTATAGGTTACAGATTGTTCGCTTGGCAGAGCCTCGTTGTAAGGATTGTGCTGCATCCACTTTTTGACATTCTGTTCACTACTGGTATATTTACTCGCTATTGCTTGTTTTGCTTACGCTAAGTGCCTTATATTCTTAAGATAAGAAAATGAACTGCTATAATTCGACGAACGACATTGGTACAAAGAACTTCGTTGAAGTCACATGAGCTGGAGGTTTTATGAAAGCTGTATAAATGTATGCTAATAGGAAGGAAGCTAACGACATGACATACCAAAACTAGGTTTAAACCATTGACAGTTATTACACTGCATTTTTCGTGAGCAATTGAAATAGGAAGTGACACTTGATACAAGAAATACTCCACATGTTTGCTTCTGCCATAATTCTTGAAGTGGTGTACACACAGTGAAATATTACTATCATTCAAACTCCGTACTCGTACTTAATTACTGAGAATTATTCGAACTAAGTCTGTTAGAGGTCATGTATGCATTTCTTTGTTTATAATTCATAACGAGCAGAAGATTTGGATCAGATGGATTACACAGAGGTGGTGTGTTGGCAATGTGTCTTCAGATTGTATGGGATGATGAACTGAGGTTTGCATTAGGATTTTATCTGTACTTGTTCGAGGAGACTGACTAGAGGAAAGAGTTGTTATGGAAGTGAAATGATATTGGTAATAAGGTTCATATTTATCGACGTATTAAACAGGTATTATTGAGGTATAGAGATTATATGAAGTTGATGATTATTGGAGTTTTTGTGGACAAGAGGTAAGGTAAATGATATTGATGATAAGAGTTATATGTATCGACGTAAGAAATATTAGTGAAGTATTGAGATTATGTGATGCTGATGATTATTGGAGTTTTGGTGGATAAGAGGTAAAGTAAGTGAGATGCATATTTTTTTTTGTTGGTCGTATGGAACAAGGAGGATGAAGATAGCAGACTAGAACACTAAAGTAGAAGGAAGATAGTCTATACACACACTTTGTTAAATCACTAAGCAGTATATATTTTTTTTGAAGAGAGGAAGTATTTGCATATCTTGGCTCACTGACAGTTGTTCAAAAACAGTACATTTGATCTGGCTTGGCAAACATTGGTCTTGACATGATGACTATGACGTTGACTTAACTATTATTGACTGTGATACATTGCTGCCATTACTACTTGATACACATGATGCACATCAGATTTTGACAGAATTGCATTTACACAGTTAACACTATTCAATTACACAGTAGTACTTAATGTGGATGAAAGATGAGTGAGTGTGTTTTGTGCGTTTTCCTTTCCTAATCCTACCCACCTATCTCGTAAATATTATTTTATTTGTTTGTAGTGGCTTGCACTGACACCCATAAATATTATAGGTTTACTGATATTTGAGTATTTGTAATAGTTAATATGACAGTTATCTGACATCTTTTGTGTGTTTATTAGAATTTGTATGTTTAGTGTAAGAGCATTGTAAATGCATTTGTATGTGTTTTCAAACTATTGTTCATGCCTGATCTGTCAGATTAGTGATGGTAAATATTATGGACTGTTACCTGCACTTTTCAACGTAATGTGTGACACTTAGGAATGATTAATTTCTGCTGATGAACTGAGTGATCAGTGATAGTGAATATTATGGACTGTTACTGGTACTTTATCTATATGATTGGTGCCACTAGGACATGTTTAATTTCTGCTTATAAACTCTGATGAACAGTGTGATCAGTGATAGTGAATATTATGGACCGCTCTCTGGACCTGTTCAACATTGCTGGGTGCCACTAATGGAACTGTTTCTGCTGAGTGATGTCACTTGTTGGTGTCTGCACCTGTTCAACATTACTGGGTGCCACTAATAGATTGATTCTACTGAAATGATGTCACTTGTTGGTGTCTGCACCTACTCAACATTGCTGGGTGCAACTGATGGACTGCTTCTACTGAAATGATGTCACTTGTCGGTGTCTGCACCTGCTCTCAACATTGCTGGGTGCAACTGATGAACTGTTTCTACTGAAATGAAGTCACTTGTTGCTGTCTGCACCTATTCAACATTGCTGGGTGCCTCTGATGGATTGCTTCTACTGAACTAATGTGACTTGTTGCTGGGCGTACCTGCTAAACTTTACTGGGTGCCACTGATGGACTGCTTCTATTGAAATGATGTCACATGTTGGTGTCTTTTTTTTGTATAAACCAATCATTGAAAGTATTTTATGTGAACATTTGTATAAACTGATTTTTTGTGTATTGTGCAAACTATTATGTAAAGCCACATGTATGAAAAATTTGTATTGCTTACTGTATTTCATATATTAGGTTATTGAAAGGTCAGTGCAAAGCCAAAATTTTAACTAATTATGTGATATTTAGGTATTAATATTATCTTATATTTTTGTCTGTATTTTTCTGGACGAATTTGTTGGTATTTTCACCACCAATGCTGGCAAAAATACCATCAAATTCTGGCCTGTGGAGGAGGGGCATATGAAAGGTGGCTACACTGAGCCACTGCGCCAGAGATTGCGCCAAAGAGTACTATTAAGCCGCCTCCACAGTGCTAGGAGAGAACTCGTAGCAGTCAGTGCCTGTTGAGAGCTCGTAGAGACGGTGCTAGGAGAGAGCTCGTAGAAGTCAGTGCGTGGGGAGAGCTCGTAGAAGACAGTTCGTGCCGAGATGTGCTAGTGGGCACTGCTTGTCGTGAAGTCGGAGTGAGATGTGATAGTGGAGAGTGCTGTTCCATGTTTTATGCAGTTATTTGATGGGAGAGATAGCAGATGTTATTCTAATGGAAATACTGTAACAATCAGAGTGTTTTTCGTCAATATATATGAAGGTAAAATATTACGTGTTTTTTCATTATTTCCATGTTTTAAATAATGTGTCATGACAGGTTCAGTCAACAAAGCATCTGGCTTGTATTCTTGTATTAGAGTGTAATTCTGGTTTTCTTGAGTAATTATGGGATTTTTATTTCCTTTAGTCACTTCAGTATAAATGGTATTTAAAATTCTTGTCTTGTTGAAGAAGAACTGTGCCAGATGTGCGTTGAGTCATACTACCACATACAGAACAGCTACACTTGTGCTTTGTTGGTTTAGTAGGTTTTATAGTTGCTGGGGACTTAATTAATTAATTGTGTTAACGAAAAATTTCATTTCATTCTTGTTGTTCTTTGCAGTCAGATAGCGTAATAATACTGGTCAGGGCCAACCGTTTACGAGACACAGCGTAAGCGGACATACAGCTACTAACAATTTAAAAAATATTTTCAATCAATATAATTAATTAAGCCCCCATGCAGGGTGAAGGAAGAGGAGGGGAGGGGGGTAGAAACACATACCAAGCGTCTTATGAAGTCTTGTTCGAGAATACTTGTTTTTCACGCGAGAAATAGATAAGTAATATGTGTACGGTACATAATTTGCCAACCTCACCAATGTATACATCCAGTATTATTTTGCAGTATTCTAGTATTGCTATTCTGGAGGAAAACAGGGCGATGCAGTTGCACTCCCACTGGCTTTTGTGCAATGTGCAACGCCTTCAAATACCACAGGCAAGATTTTCATATTCTCTTGCTTGCTACTTGCAAACTATTAGTCCTACAGAAAAAATGGATCTCTTTGAAAGAAATTTAATTTATTTAAAATTTTTACTGGGATACGTTTTCGCTGGAGGCCACAGTTCTCGAGCTATTTGAGAATAACGCGTCTGAAGTACACTTTTATACGTTTTTCTTGAATAGTTCGAAAACTATGGCCACTTGCGAAAACGTATCCCTCCTACAAAATTTACCTACATCACATTTCCTATAAGACAAACTTATTCATTTTTTCAGTAAGATTAATTGTTTGCACATAGTGAGCGAGAGAATATGAAAATCTTGCATGTGGTATCTCACGCCTCAGTATTGTGTTTACATTTCGGTGCGCGCGCTTGCAGCTGTAGCGGCTATAAAGCTAAGTACTGACATAGTTGTTTGTGCACTGTTATACAGTTATTAAATTTAATAGTTTTCAACGGTATTTCGTGCTGTTTGTGGCGAAATAACGATTCAATAAACTTTTGGAAACGTTCTATCGCTGTGTTTTTTAGAATTTTCTGTGCGTTGAAGTGCTTTAGTAAATTTCGTGCATTAGTTTTCAGCTGATGTTTCTTATAGTTTCTAGTGAAATGTTTCAGTAAAATTTTCATTTACTGTTTTAATATCATTGAGGGTTCCAGTGGCCGCGTGAATTCTTTGTTTTAGCTAATAATTTTGTGAAATTTTGTTCGTGTTGGTATTAGTTGTGGTTTAGTAGTTAATAAAAGTAGTTGCTTTCTTAGTAAAGAGATAATTTCGAGACCGCTATTGTCAGTTCTATAAATAGTTCTACTGGTGTAATTGAACTTAGGTAACGTAGACATATAGTTTTTTTTCAGTAACTGAAAAATTTTACCGTAAGTGAGAAGTGTGGGCTCTGTCGTAGATTTGAGTGTAGTGGGTTGCGGTGTGGGATTTGTTCAAAGTATTTTCATTGGGGGGTGGGGGGGGGGGAATGCAGTGAGGTATCCAGTGGGCATTCTAGCGAGATACTCTCCTGAGAATGCAGGATCTGTTCTAGAAATAAGTTGGTAAGAGGAGCTGGAGCGTAGGATCTGTGCCCTTCAGGTGCAGTTACAATATTCAAAGGAGGAACTAGATAGGTTGAGGAGGGTAAAGGGTGCTGGGGAATGGGAACTGTAAGTTGGCAAGAAGGCAGGTAGGAGGAGGAGGTATTCAGATAGCTGTACTTTGCGTATATGCAATAGATTTGACCAACTGTCAGAGTTGATTGGAGAGGAGCCTCTTGTAGTTGTAGGTGTAGGAAACATGCAGCAGTTCTCAGCAGTTAGGAGGCCTAGGTCAGTTGCAAAGTCTAACAGAAAGAAGGTTCTGCTGCTAGGTAGTTCGTACGGTAGAGGTGTGGGCCAGCAGTTGCAGGAACCGTTGGGGGGTGACTACCAAGTCACCAGCATTGCGAAGCCTAGTGCAGGGTTGGCTCAACTGACTTGACAGCGTAGGAATTTTACGAAAGAGGATCAGTTAGTGATAGCGGGTGCAACAGGGAATAGTCTTTTAGGGACGGGGAATATGATGTAGGTGGTGACCTGGTAAAGACAGCTACTCAAACTGGTGGCGCTGAGGTGCATTTCGTGCATGTGTTTCAGCGTCATGATCGGCCCCATCTTAATGCAGCTGTTAGGCGCGTTAACATGGGGCTGGAGAAGGCACTAACGGCAGAGGGCATGGATCACATTGCACTGGTGCCGGTGGAGACTATCAATAGATCGGGTTTCACTAGGAATGGCATGCAACTCAATAACTATGCGAAGGGGAGGCTGGCAAAGCTTATGGATGACAGTGTAGTGGGTGGTGGTGGGCTACTCGTGGAAAAATGCCTTTAGTAGTTGGTGTTAGAGCTGCAACTTTTTTTAGATTAAGTCAGCTGATAGGTATACCTGCTTAAAGGAAGTCCCTCTAACCAAGAGATCACCTTCAAAGGACATCATATTTCCAAGTAGAGAGAGAATTAGTATATTTTATCAAAATATAAGAGGTATTAGTTATAAAGTTAGTGAAATGCTTATAGATGTTGACTCTAAAATTATTGGTATATCGGAATATCACTCAAATAATTTGACAATTCAGAGGCTTCCTTTACCTGGATATAGATTAGCTGGCTGTTTCTCAAGGAGTTCCTTGCGGAGTGGTGGATTGGCCATGTACGTAAAAAAACAATATTCCATTTGAGGCCATAGACGTATCGCGTCACTGTACTGAACAGATATTTGAATGTTGTGCAGAAGCAGTTGAATTTAGTGAAACTAAACTTCTAATTGTTGTTGTTTTTATAGGTCCCCTAGCTCTGACTTCAGAGCATTTCTGCTCAAGTTAGAGAGCGCTCTTGATTCACTTTATAGGAAGTACAAGAAATTAGTTATATGTGGTGACTTCAATATTAATTGTGTATATGCAAGAAAAAGAATGTTGGTAGATCTCCTAAATTCATATTAGCTGATGCAGACTGTTATTTTTTTCAACCAGGGTGCAGGGGAACAGTAGCACAGCCATAGACAATATTTTTGTTCATTCTTCGTTACTAGATGGGTGTTCTGTTAGTAAAAGGCTGAATGGCTTCTCAGTCCATGATGCACAAATTTTAACACTAAAAGGTTTTTGCACTCAAATGTCACATATAATTACAAACTATGTAGGAAAGTTAATCCAACAGCAATAGAGAGTTTTTTTTATATCTCATCAAGGAACAATAGTTGCTGGATGTTTACAGTGCCAATAACTTAGATGACAAATATAATGCTTTCCTTAACAAATTTCTCATGCTCTTTGAGAGTTGCTTTCCATTAGATTGTTCTAAACGGGGTACTAGCAGTAAAATGCAACTTGGGTGGCTGACATGTGGGATAAGGATATCCTGTAGAAGAAAGTGGGAATTACATCAAAATGTTAGAAGTAGTCACAATCAAGCTATAGTAGCCCACTACACACAGTGCCGTAAGGTGCTTAAAAATATTATTAGGAAGGCAAATAGTATGTGATACGCAAATAGAATAGCTAATTCACTGGCTAAAATTAAAACCATACGGTCAGTTGTGAAGGAAGTGTCTGGTCAGCAGCACAAGGTCAATGATATAAAGTCTGTTGGCAGTAAATATAATTCTGCTATTGATAAATCAAAAATATGTACAGTATTTAACAATCATTTTCTGAGCATTGCTGGTGAATTAAATAAAAAATTAGTCTCTCCTGGAGTCATATAACTCTCTTAGAAAATGCCTTTCCGAGATTGATGTCTGAAACACTCCTCTGTGATACAGACAGGGGGGAGATAGAGTGAATAATGAAATAACTGAAGACTAAGGACTCTCATGGATATGATGGAGTGCCTAGCAGAACATTAAAGTACTGTGCTGCACATGTTAGCCCTGTATTTAGCCTTATTTGTAATTTTTGATTCAGGAATGTTCAGTTTCCTGAACGATTAGAGTACTCAGTAGTAAAGCCGCTTCATAAAAAGGGAGAAAGGAACAATGCAGACAATCTTAGACCTATTTCTATGCCATCAGTGTTCGATAAAATTATTGAAAAGGCTGTGTATATAAGGATAATTCATCACAATTTGCTATAAAGTGTACAGTTAGGCTTTAGAAGTGGTTTAACAACTAAAATGCTGTATTCTTCTTTCTCTGTGCGGTACAGGATGTGTTAAACAAAAAGGTTCGAACGCTAAGCGTATTTTTTTATTTAACTAAGGCGTTCGATTGTGTTGATCACAAAATATTGCTCCAGAAGTTAGAGGATTACGGAATACGGGGAGTAGCTCATAATAGGTTCACCTCTTACTTTAGCAACACACAGCAAAGAGTTATCATTCACAGTGTTGAGATTGGCTGTGATGTGGGGTCCGATTGGGGTACAGTCAAGTGGGGGTTGTTCGAGGGATCAGTGCTGGGGCCATTCCTGTTCCCTATTTATATAAATGATATGCCTTCTAGTATTACAGGTACTACTAAAATATTTCTGTTTGCTTATGACACTAGCTTGGCAGCAAAGGATGTTGTGTGCAACACTGGCTCGGTTTCAAACAGTGCAGTTCATGAAGTAAGTTCACACCTTGTAGAAAATCAACTAACACTAAATCACAGTAAGACTCAGTTTTTCCAGTTTCTGACACACAATTCATCAAAACCCGGGGTTTTAATTTCAGAGAATGGGCATATGATTAGTGAAACTAAAGAGGTCTAATTTCTAGGTGTTCAGGTAGAAAGTAAACTGTCGTGGAAACCCCACGTGCAGGATCTTTTTCAAAGACTTAACGCTGCCATTTTTAATATTGGAACGGTATCTGAAGTAAGTGATCGTTCGACACGAAAATTAGTGCACTTTGCTTAATTTCACTCGCTTATGTCATATGGTATTATACTTTGGAGTAACTCTTCCCATTCTAAAAGGATATTTTTGGCTCAGAAACGGGCGGTTCGGACAATAAGTAGAAAATTTGTGATAAGGTGCATTTGGATCAGACTTCCTTAACTCCTGCGCAGAAAGGTGTGCAGTATACTGCTGGATGCATTTTCGATACGCTACCACTCTAATTAAATAAATTTAGTATTAATCCACGTGCTTTCAAACCGAAGCTGAAGAGTTTTCTGATAGGTCACTCCTTCTATTCTGTCGAGGATTTCCTTGAACAATTTAGCTGATTCTTGTTGTATTGTTAATTGCGTTTACTTAAATTTATGACTCGACTTTTTTTTATTTCATAAACATTTTATTTTTATCTGTTATTGGTTTTACGCAGTAATTTCATGCACTGACACGTTCCATGACCTGGGAGATTTGCTCCGCAATTTGGTCCTACAAAACTTTGTGTGTAAATAAAAAAAAATAAAAAAATAATGGCATTGCAGGTTGCATAAAACCCATGGGTAAGGGCAGCTGAATCACGCTCCTATGCCTCAAAAGCAAAATGAGTTAACATAAGCAACTGAAGGATTATTAATAAATGAAGTTAATTACTTTATATTTGCAATTTAATTACGCCAATCACGTTAGATAACAGCACATCACTCGAATATGTACTGCACTTTAACAGTGTCACCACTGTTCATTCGTTTCATTCATTTATACTGCGTTTGTGAATCGCAATATAAAAATGTTCAAAGCAAAGAGATCTCAGGCACAAAGTGTGTACTTTGACACAATGAACAAAGCTTGTTGCCAATATCACAGCAGTATATCACAAACCTCTTACTCTATTTTACAGTACCTCGCGCTCTGGTGTTAGCCGACTGCAGTGGGGCGGAGCGAGTGACAAATAATCGGTGAGCGTAAAATTTAAATGCTGTAGATACGGAAGGTCGTATGTGCATATTATCAGAATTATGGCCCAAATATTTGGCGGGATCGATTGCTGCGGCTTATATCTTGGAAATATTCTTTTTCCCCTAAAATATGAGATCGAGTTGATGACGTTTTCTTGTAATTTATGGTCTGGGCTGTATATGCAAGGGATCAGTTAGCCCTTATTATCCGACTGCAGCAAACAATGACATCTGCGTGGCTTGAAGACATTATTCCAATTCATATGCATCCCTTTCTCACATTAAGAGTACCGGATCATAGTGCCAGGTTTCAACAGTGTAATGCGACATGTCACTCCTCTTCAATTGCAAGCAGGTTGCTTGATGAACACGCCAGTCTGTTCACGATCATAACTGCCACCCGCCCTCCACTCAGCTCCACCTCCTTCCCAGCAAATCACCCGATCTCATCCCAAATGAGCGTTTATGCTGTCCATACCCATGCATCCATGACCACAGTGCCATCTATACAAGAACAGTTGTTGGTATCACCGCTCTATCCGTGGATCAGTATCTCCCTAGAATGATTACCAGATATCTCTTAGAGTACCTCTCTCGACCTATTACTGCAATTCTGAGGGCTCGCGGATGTACTATTCCTTACGAACGTCATCACAACCATTGCCTTCCTCTGAGCTATGGCACCACAGTATAATTACAAATTCCCTCTGCGTAAGTTTCTCCCCCCAAACATTGCAACCGGAATGTGACAGCATCTTAATGTTCTTCATTGTAGTCAATGCATTACGATCGAAAAGGTTTCTTCAAATTCCTAGAGAGATGAAAACCTTTTGGAGGCACATCTTGTCTATTGGCTGAATGATGAGAAACGCCTTATTTGAACTGACGCAACAATTCTTGTGTGTGTCTTGTAGAGTGTGACTAAGCAATAGTTAAGAGACGTTGTTCCGAGTAGGCTTCAGAACTGATTGTCCTTCGACTTTCCATATAATACACAAACAACATTTCCTTACCCTCCCAGAAACAGCTAGCCAGAACCTTTCTGGCTGACGGAGTTCGGAGTGCTTTTGGATTGCTGGACGAAGTGGTATGAAACACACCCCTTACAGCTATTTTGCCTTCACGTCTTCACTGTAAACTCATCTTACGATTTTCTTCAGCAGGCGTTCACCTTCCACTTCGTAATGAAGCAGTCACCCGTTAAGTTTGGTGGATTTTAAAAAGGAATTTTGGAACGGAAAGGAACTCTTCTTACCTCCTAACTGTTTAGTAACGGCGTTAATCTTTTGAGCGCGAGAATAGGGCAGTTGATTCTATCTTGCAAAGTAGTACCTATACAGTGTCAAATAATACCTACAGAATGGCAAGAAGACCTTCACAATGATCAGACGTACAAAAGTCCTCGCAGCCGGTATGCATGTACCAGACAACTGTAGATGTTAACCACAGCGGAAATGGCGGGAGAGCAGAAGTGGAGTGATGGGCGAATAACATGTAGACCGCCTTATGACGAGATTGCGCCGGAGGAAAATACCACAATCACGAACTGCAATGTACGAAGGCAACTGATCTTTTAACGCTGTCTCAAAGTGGCCTTGAGAGAAAGTTAATTTCACCACCTACTCATGTAGAGTCACTTCTATTTAAAAATATAACTAAATGGTTAAATTAAATCGCTTAGTATTGCGTATCTTATTAAAATTTTGTAATGTCTGTCCCTGACCGCTGCCAATCTCTTAATTCTTCGAGTTACTTAACTTTAGAGTAAATACTTCCTATTAGTAAATAGGTGAATTTATTCCATTCACTGTGTAAACTAATTTACTAAATCTGTGAACAATTACATTTCCGAATTGTATGTCTTATTTATTTATTTTTTTGATGCAGTGAGGAATAGTAAATTACGCTGTTCATGGGAGTCAATATTTGAATGAATGAACGACAGTTTCTCTGTAGGTTGCAATGATCTCTCTCTTGGCACGCATGTCTGGTTATAACCTTTCTGTAGCACACGAGATTCAGTCGACAGCGTATTCAAAATACAATAACAAATTGCTTTTTACAATTCAACTAAAAATTTGCAGTAAACAACATGATTCACTGTCATACATATATAACAGACGACACAGCATGAAGGAATTATCCGTATACGACAGAAATTGGTAGATAGATATTTTTTTCTGTAAGTCTTGTAATGATATGACAAATAGTGTAACGTAGACCCAAAGGTGGGGAGACAATATGATTGCGACACAATAAGACTGTGCTCAATATGCAACCGTAGGACCGAATTTGAATGATTTCGTGCAGCCGCTTATAATTACACGCGCATATGAATTTTCTATCTGGGAATACCGCCATCGCTTTTAACATCGTCAGGTTGTGTAACGCAGCATCAATGTTTTGAATTGAACCACAAATGGACAATGGATTTGATGGCGGTAAACATTCGCATGTAATTGCGGTGCCAATTTAAGCCGTAAAATAACATTTTAAAAACATAAACTTGAGTGCCATGTGTACTGCACCGCGTTAAATCTAGAAAAAATCGGTACATCGCCAGTAAGAAGGCCTTAACCCGACTACATGCCTGGAGAATTTCATACAATGAGTTGATGGTGTCTTAGATCTATAGCAAAAACACGAAGTCGCCTAAAGAAGAGAAAATTACGATGTATCACAACATCCAGCGAATGGGTCAGAACAAATGGCTTCGAAACACGATATTAAGTTTTTTCATAGAGTGAAGTTCTGAGGCACATGCACAGGATGGCTTCAAATATACACCTGGAGGCGTATTTGGTGAAGTTTATGGATGTATCTCAAAGACTCAGGAACACATCTACATCTACATTTATACTTCGCAAGCCACCCAACGTATGGTTCGCGGGAAGAACGACTGCCGGAAAGCCTCCGTGCGCGCTCGAATCTCTCTAATTTTGCATTCGTGATCTCCTCGGGAGGTACAAGTAAGGGGAAGCAATATATTCGATACCTCATCCACAAACGCACCCTCTCGAAACCTGGACAGCAAGCTACACCGCGATGCAGAGCGCCTCTCTTGCAGAGTCCGCCACTTGAGTTTGCTAAACATCTCCGTAACGCTGTCACGCTTACCAAATAACCCTGTGACGAAACGCGCCGCTCTTCTTTGGATCTTCTCTATCTCCTCCGTCAACACGACCTGGTACGGATCACACACTGATGAGCAATACTCAAGTATAGTGTTTTGTAAGCCACTTTCTTTATTGATGGACTACATTTTTTTTACCAACAATTAATTTTACATGATCATTCCACTTCAAATCGTTCCGCAGGCATACTCACAGATATTTTACAGAAGTAACTGCTATCAGTGTTTGTTCCACTATCATATAATCATACAATAAAGGATCTTTCTTTCTATGTATTCGCAATATATTACATTTGTCTATGTTAAGGGTCAGTTGCCACTCCCTGCACCAAGTGCTTATCCGCTGCAGATCTTCCTGCATTTCGCTGCAATTTTCTATGCTGCAACTTCTCTGTATACTACAGCATCATCCGCGAAAATCCGCATGGAACTTCCGACACTATTTACTAGGTCATTTATATATATTGTGAAAAGCAATGGTCCCATAACACTCCTCTGTGGCACGCCAGAGGTTACTTTAACGTCTGTAGACGTCTCTCCATTGAGAACAACATGCTGTGTTCTGTTTGCTAAAACCTCTTCAATCCAGCCACACAGCTGGTCTGATATTCCATAGGCTCTTACTTTGTTTATCAGGTGACAGTGCGGAACTGTATGGAACTCCTTCCGAAAGTCAAGGAAAATGGCATCTACCTGGGAGTCTGTATCTAATACACTCCTGGTAATTGAAATAAGAACACCGTGAATTCATTGTCCCAGGAAGGGGAAACTTTATTGATACATTCCTGGGGTCAGATACATCACATGATCACACTGACAGAACCACAGGCACATAGACACAGGCAATAGAGCATGCACAATGTCGGCACTAGTACAGTGTATATCCACCTTTCGCAGCAATGCTGGCTGCTATTCTCCCATGGAGACGATCGTGGAGATGCTGGATGTAGTCCTGTGGAACGGCTTTCCATGCCATTTCCACCTGGCGCCTCAGTTGGACCAGCGTTCGTGCTGGACGTGCAGACCGCGTGAGACGACGCTTCATCCAGTCCCAAATATGCTCAATGGGGGACAGATCCGGAGATCTTGCTGGCCTGGGTAGTTGACTTACACCTTATAGAGCACGTTGGGTGGCACGGGATACATGCGGACGTGCATTGTCCCGTTGGAACAGCAAGTTCCCTTGCCGGTCTAGGAATGGTAGAACGATGGGTTCGATGACGGTTTGGATGTACCGTGCACTATTCAGTGTCCCCTCGACGATCACCAGTGGTGTACGGCCAGTGTAGGAGATCGCTCCCCACACCATGATGCCGGGTGTTGGCCCTGTGTGCCTCGGTCGTATGCAGTCCTGATTGTGGCGCTCACCTGCACGGCGCCAAACACGCATACGACCATCATTGGCACCAAGGCAGAAGCGACTCTCATCGCTGAAGACGACACGTCTCCATTCGTCCCTCCATTCACGCCTGTCGCGACACCAATGGAGGCGGGCTGCACGATGTTGGGGCGTGAGCGGAAGACGGCCTAACGGTGTGCGGGACCGTAGCCCAGCTTCATGGAAACGGTTGCGAATGGTCCTCGCCGATACCCCAGAAGCAACAGTGTCCCTAATTTGCTGGGAAGTGGCGGTGCGGTCCCCTACGGCACTGCGTAGGATCCTACGGTCTTGGCGTGCATCCGTGCGTCGCTGCGGTCCGGTCCCAGGTCGACGGGCACGTGCACCTTCCGCCGACCACTGGCGACAACATCGATGTACTGTGGAGACCTCACGCCCCACGTGTTGAGCAATTCGGCGGTACGTCCACCCGGCCTCCCGCATGCCCACTATACGCCCTCGCTCAAAGTCCGTCAGCTGCACATACGGTTCACGTCCACGCTGTCGCGGCATGCTACCAGTGTTAAAGACTGCGATGGAGCTCCGTATGCCACGGCAAACTGGCTGACACTGAAGGCGGCGGTGCACAAATGCTGCGCAGCTAGCGCCATTCGACGGCCAACACCGCGGTTCCTGGTGTGTCCGCTGTGCCGTGCGTGCGATCATTGCTTGTACAGCCCTCTCGCAGTGTCCGGAGCAAGTATGGTGGGTCTGACACACCGGTGTCAATGTGTTCTTTTTTCCATTTCCAGGAGTGTATATCTGTTTATCAAGCGTCTACAGAAGAATTAAACGATTTCTTCTCAACAGCTGTAAACTGCCACGCAGCTACAAATTAGCAGCCCCAAGATATCAATCTCTCGAGAGAAGTTTTTCCTAAAACATGTCACTACCGGCACAGTACACAAGGCAATTATGAGAATCTCTTACGAGGCAGTAGGAAATGATAGAGTGAGCATTGGCATGATTAAGGACGTCGTAAACACTATTACTCCAGTTATCACAGACATGTTCAACCTGTCTTTTCAGTAGTACATATCCTACTGAGTGGAAGCAAAGTTTAATTCAACCTATACCCAAGACTGACAACCCTAAGTCGCCAGGTGACTACAGGCCGATCAGCATTCTACCTGCAATATCTAAAGCCCTAGAATACATCGTCCATGAACAGCTGACGGATTACCTCAAAACTCATAACATCCACGACAAATATCAGTCAGGCTTTCGAAAGCACCATAGTACAGCAACTGCATTAATCAAAGTAACTGATGACATTAAACATGCTATGGACAGACGTGAAGCTACCATCCTAACATTGCTTGACTTTAGCAAGGCTTTTGATACAGTTGACTTTGATATATTACTAATTAAAATGAAGCAGCTGAATTTCTCAAACAGCGCAATACACTGGTTCGACAGCTACCTCAAAAACAGTCAACAAGTCATCTGTGGGTCGGAAAAGTCATCATGGAAAAACGTGCGCTCTGGAGTTCCCCAAGGCTCCGTCCTTGGTCCATTACTCTTCTCACTGTACATTAATGATATTTCTTCAGTGATTCACTCCTGCAACTACCATCTATATGCCGACGACATCCAACTGTAAATAAGTGCAAGCCCCAAGAACATTGCTGACGCAGTAGCGAGTATGAACGCAGATCTTTGCTCTGTTTCTCGATGGGCACAGAACCTAGGTCTGAAACTAAACCCCAAGAAATCCCAGGTCATACTTATATCTCATCCAAAGTTAATCAGTCGGTACTTTCGCGAAACAGTCCCTCAAATACTCCTCAATGGTACCCAACTACCATACCAAAAAACAGTAAAAGACCTTGGAATAATCTTGGATGAACACCTAAACTGGGAAGAACAAACAGTCACAGCTTGCCGGAAATCGCTCTCCTCCCTACATGCAATTCAAAAATTTAGAAAAATATTTCCAACCCATGTCAAACAAAAATTAGTCCAAACACTAGTCTTGCCTAATCTTTACTACTGTGATGTAGTTCAACACGGCACAAATAGTGAAAATTCGAGATGCCTCGAGCTAGTGATGAATGCTTGCATTAGATACGTATGCAATATACGGTTGTATGATCATATCAGTCCTTCATACTCCCAGCTAGGTTGGATACGCCCACATAAGGCACGCGATCTCCACACGATGTGCTTACTTCATTGATTTCTTAGCCACTGGTGCCCCCAATACCTATCTTCTCACATTAAACACATATCATCATTCCACAACCGCAATACCAGATCAGATACGTCTAGCATCTTGGCTGTACCTTTACATAACACAAAATCTTTCTCCGTGTCATTCTCCATCTCAGCCATACGACTATGGAACGCACTCCCCTGTGATCTGCGTCTTATCCAGAACCACTCAACATTCAAGAGGGAACTCAAGACTTACATATTAGGGACGGTATAGCCACCATTGTTGTGCCCCTCTCATCTTTTTCTTTCTCCTCTCCATCATAGCTTCGAATTTTACCATTCTATTTCTCTTCCTCTAACCTATCTACCTCTTCTATATCTCTTTCACCCCATTCTATCGTCTTATGTCTCTGCATGATGATGATAACTCACAAGCTGCAAGAATATAACGAGAAAATTCCCAACTGGCAATAGGACTGACATTCATAAAAGAAAAATATGTTTACTTTCATATACATAGTCATTATTATTATTATTATTATTCTTGATTGTTATAATTATGTTTTGATTGTTATAATTATCATTGTACTACTTTTATAATCTCTATTTTTTTTCTTTAACATTTATACTGTATAACATGTTGTATGTCCTTAATGTTCTGTAGAAACTGAAATTTGTTGAATCTGAGTATGCCTGGTTAGGTGTAAGAGAGGGCCTGAAGGCCCTAATCTTGCCAGGTAAAATAAATGCATAAATAAATAAATAAATAATATTTTCTGGGTCTCATGAACAAACAAAGTGAGTTGGGTCTCACACGATCGCTGTTTCCGGAATCCATGATGATTCCTACAGAGTAGATTCTGGGTTTCCAGAAACGACATGATACGCGAGCAAAAAACATGTTCTAAAATTCTACAACAGATCAACGTCAGAGATATAGGTCTATAGTTTTGCGCATGTGCTCGACGACCCTTGTTGAAGACTGGGACTACCTGTTCTCTTTTGCAATCATTTGGAACCTTCTGTTCCTCTAGAGACTTGCGGTACACGGCTGTTACAAGAGGGGCAAGTTCTTTCGCGTACTCTGTGTAGATCCGAATTGGTATCCCGTCAGGTCCAGTGGACTTTACTCTATTGAGTGATTTCAGTTGCTTTTCTATTCCTTGGACACTTATTTCGATGTCAGCCATTTTTTCGTTTGTGCAAGGATTTAGAGAAGGAGAAAGGTGTAGTAAGATTAATAGAAGGCAGAGTTTAGACTACCTAACAGATCTCGCCAAAATTGGTCGATACAACAAACGTTGCAGGGTGTTGCCTCCCAGATGACTTTCCAGCAGGGTAGACGAAATATCACCGACGGTGAACCAACATCTATGTCTGATGCGCCATAATGAACTGCTACTGAGTGGTTAATGATAGTACGTCTGCGTCACAGGTGGTGAATTCAATTGAAGAAGGTATACATACGTGACATGAAAAACTTTAGCAGCTAAGCATGTCTTCCTGATCAACTTTCAGTGTAAGATCACGTTTTCTGGAGGTTATGATTTAAGATATTGTATAATGTTAATTCACAAATGTAGCCCAGAAAATTCACTCTGACATACAGAGGTAATGTTCCATGGCTCTTGACAGTCCACAGTGGCAGACGACTCCATCGCTGGGCACGGACTGATGTTCCGTCCACTCCATCACCTGTCATTCTCATAGCTACTACATAAACCGATACCGCGAGAATTGCAATGAAACGTACAAACGGAGCTAGGTACAGCAAGTCGTATTTCGAATATTAAACACAGTTAGCTATAATCAAATTTGGCTCTAATTTGCGCCTCTATGGAGAATCCAACGAGTAAGCCATGCCCTGCATCGCGGGAATAGCTATGGCGTCCATTGAGGTCGGCATCGCTGCTTGCGGAATATGCCTCATTCGATTTTGGTTCGCATTTGTTAGTGGCTCACCATGCCACTATGTGTCGGAGGTGATTAATTTTCTCGCCAAAATTGGTCGATACTACAAACGTTGCAGGGTGTTGCCTCCCAGATGAGTTTCCAGCAGGGTAGACGAAATATCACCGACGGCGAACCAACTTGTATGTCTGATGCACCATAATGAACTGCCATTGCGTGGTTAATGACAGTACACCAACTTGGTATAATCAGCCAGTGACTGAACTTAACATTGGAGCCAATTCCTTGGGTCTAGACAAAGCATTCGATCAAGTAAGCCACAGTTATCATTTGGCAACAACAGTGAAGCTGAGCTTCTCTGAGTTTCTCGCTAAGTAATCTGCGAATCTGTTACCGATGAAACTTCAGTTGTAACGCTTAATGGCAAAAGAGCAAATGAAAAGTAATTAGCACGAGCTATAAGACAGGAGGGCCGAGCGAAAAAATGGTTCAAATGGCTCTAAGTACTATGGGACTTAACATCTGAGGTCATCAGTCCCCTAGACTTAGAACTACTTAAACCTAACTAGCCTAAGGACATCACACACATCCGTGCCCGAGGCAGGATTCGAATCTGTGACCGTAACAGCAGCGCGGTTCCGGACTGAAGCACCCAGAACCGCTGGTCCACAGCGGCCGGCTGTGCCGAGCGAGGTGGCCCAATGGTTAACACACTGGACACGCGTTGGGAAGGACGACAGTTCAAACCAGCGTACGGCAATACAGATTTAGTTTTTCCGTGATTTCCCTAAATCGCTCCAGGCAAATGTCGGGATGGTTCCTTGGAAGGGCAAGGTCGATTTTCTTCCCAATCCTTGACATAATCCAAGTTTGTTCTCTGCCTCTAATGACCTCGATGACGACGGGAAGTTAAACCAAATACTCCTTCCATTATGAGACAGGATCATTATTCACCACTATTATGGAACCTTCCTTGAAAATGTGAACTATTTCCCGCATACAAATTTGGGAGACAATGGGTATGCCGACCATGGGGATTACAATCACCGGAATGGAATGAATAAAAGCTAAAGGAGATCATCGACAACTTTTTTGAACCTTCTGGAGAAAATATAAACGGAAAAAGTAATATTTTACATAGGAGTTAACAGCAACAAATTGGGATCGCAAATGTGGGTAAAGAAGTTGGAATAGCTCAAATACCTTTGAATATAGAAAGTGACAATAATTCAAGTTCCAGTTTAAAAACGCTGTAGAAAGAAAACCACTGCTCTGCACTGAACAGCATATTATTGAGGCAAGGAGAAACGGCGTGGAAGAAAAAATTTAACGAACATTTTACCAACAGATGGCGCTGCAAGCCTCTGCAAATAAATGCGGTCGGTTACAAACGACAAATGAATGTCAGTATGACGGCTATGGTTCGAGGTGCACATTACACCATCCGTAATATTCAGTGCACATGACTGCACAAGTTCGGCAGTGAACAGTTGTGGCACTGTTTGTTAGGCGTCATAATTATACAGCAAATCTGACGTCACTCTGAGCAGCTCTTTCTACAGTGTTTTGAAACTGCGACTTTAATAATTAGGAGCCGCTGATATTGGAGATACCGAGCCACGTGGCTTATTTTTGATTCAGAACTTCACATATTCAGTCTTTGTTTAAACGCAGGAACGCCGTTACGGAACAAACTGTTCACTCTAAGGCCGAAACACTGCTCCGTGATCTGCGAACCTTCGCCAGAAATCCTGCTGCTAGCCGAACGCCGCTGTAAATGGAGATGAGAAATTTCTGCCCTTCCTTTCTGTTTCCGCCTTTTAAGATAAACTGAAAGCGCAGAACACGTAGCGCTCGCAGTGCGGGCAGAATCGAATATCCCAAGCTTTCTCGAGGCGGAGAACAGAGCAGAAGGCCGACTCGAGAAGGTACTTTTAAAGCTGCAATCCCTGGGCTCACCTTCGGTAAGCCAGCCGGAGGAAGTGAATACAAGAGGAGTGTGCCTCCGGGTTATTGCGCAGTGGGATGCAGACGGAAGCAACTTACTGCAGAAAACTTCCAGAGAAAGCAATCTGACCTACGTAGCTTGTTTCCCTAGACACCGCTGTGTTTTTAAATAATGCACTCGTCATCCTCTCCAAGTACAACATCCTGTGCACAGGAGGGTGGACTAGTAAGTTTGGTAAGAGGAGTGATACATAAATACCAACCCGCAAACTGAGATTAGTCCTCAGCACAATTTTCATTGAGCTCAAGGCATCTGTCCCAGCGAGAATTGAATTTTAAGGCTTCCAAAAATTAATTTTTCCAGCAGCTATTGTCTTTAGTATGCGAAAATTTTCTCCGCCCAGTCGGAGAACAGGAATGACACGCGGAGCAAAATATACAGAAAAATATGAATAGGAAACTATTTCGAAGAATAACTCCCACAATTTTGACATTGCAACTGTCGATGTTTGAAAAAAAGTAATGAAAAGGAAAGGAGATTGAGATTTAATGTCCGATAGGGACGAGGACATTACTGACGGAACCCAAGATCCGTTTGGCTAAAGGATCGGCAAGGAAATTGGTCCTGTCATTGTTCAAAGGAACCATCGCGGAATTTCCCATACCACGGGAAAATCTATATCCGGAAATCAAAACTGAGTCTTGTTTATTAACTACAGTACCACGTCGTTTGATTTTTTATATCCGCCTAGTGAAAGAGCACATCCTTACACTCTAATATCGGTCGTTTCCGCTTTTGACTGTTACGCTGACCATTTAATAGCACTGCAGAAAAATTACTGAAAAACCAGGTGGTACTTTCACTCTGCTAACAAAAAATTTTCAGTTTCTTTTATAAGCACTTTGACCATTCTGGAATCTTACCATGATCTGACTCAATATTTGTGCAGCTTTTCTGAGATTGTTTTTCATTATAGGCAACTGCATCATGAGCATAATACCTATGGTTCCAGTTAATATTGACTGCCAGATGATTAGCATACAATATGAACAGTAAGGGTAACAACACACTTCCCAACGGAACATTTGAAGATATCTTTAAATCTGTCGATGAAAAAAAATGGCTCTGAGCACTATGCGACTTTACTTCTGAGGTCATCAGTCGCCTAGAACTTAGAACTAATTAAACCTAACTAACCTAATGACATCACACACATCCATGCCCCAGGCAGGATTCGAACCTGCGACCGTAGAGGTCGCTCGACTCCAGACTGTAGCGCCTAGAACCGCACGGCCACTGCAGCCGGCTCTGTCGATGACTCTTCCTTCTATCTATCATGTTATGTCCTCCATACAACAAAAACTTCAATCCACTCACAAATTTCGTTTGATACGCCATATGATAGCACTTTCATTAAGAAGCGTTGGAGGTTAATAACAGATAAATGTCATCATACCGAAGGTTCATATGAACACCAAAGTGATTAAGTGCCCGGTGGTTATAGACTGAGGTGATAAGTCATGAGATGCCTACTATATCGTGCCGGATCTCCTTTTGCCCAACGTACTGCAGCAGCTAGATGAAGCATGGACTCAACAAGTCTTTGGAAGGCCATTGCTGAAATGTTGAGCCATGCTGCCTCTATAGCTGTCCATAATTGCAAAGGTGTTGGCGGTGTATGATTCTAGACATGAAATGACCTGTCGATTATGTCCCTTAAATGTTCGTTAAGATTCATATCTCGAGATATGGGTGGCCAAATTATTCGCTCGAGTTGTTCAGAATGTTCTTCAAACCAGTCGCGAACAACTGTGGCCTGCTGACATGACGCCATCGCTCTTTGGGAACTGGTCGGCCACTGTGGCCGAGCGCTTCTAGACGCTTTAGTCTGCAACCGCGCGACCCCTACGGTCGCAGGTTCGAATCCTGCCTCTGGCATGGATGTGTGTGATGTCCTTAGGTTAGTTAGGTTTAAGTAGTTCTAAGTTCTAGAGGAGACCTTCTGGGAGGTGCATCGAGTTATGAGCTCCCACTTCGCTTGCTTATAGTGTGGGTAGGTACCTATTACAACCTAAAATTATAGGTTCCAATGCGACCTCGTTATTGAAATATTGCATGTTAAAGTTTCGACAGCTCGTTATGTACAGGAAAGTTTCACTATTGTGGCAAGTGAGCGAGTAGCCGAGTGGCAAGCGAGATGGCCCCCGTCCAGGCGACACTTGTTCGAGACCAGTCTATGCTACTTTTGTTTTCTTTTTGTTTTTTCAAATGCTTGTTTTAATTTATAATTACTCGTGAAAATTTAGCAAGGAATTGATTAAAAATAATTACAAGCCTCTATAAATCAAAATTACAAATTGAATGTTACATTTTGTTTCAATCTTTTGCGTTTAATTTTATTTTAACAGGTAATTAACCGTAATCAAAACGTTAGCATACATAAATTTGCCTATTTACCTGAAAATAGAGAGAAGTTGTTAAAATATTTCTTCAAAAATAGTCATAAACCCATCATACAAATGCTGGGACAGGGTCCTAGAAAATTTTATACCTGTCAGATCGTTGACGCATCGTCGCGCCTAAATCCTGTTTATGGTCTGTGACCGTTGGCGTTCCCTTATTTGTACCTGCCGTTCCACGAATAAAGGGACTCTACTGTGTGTACTTGAGTAGCGACGGCTATAACTGCCGAATAAACGTTTCTCGTCAGTTGAAAGCTTGGCTTTGAAGTGTGCAGACGTTTATCCTTTAAAATGGAGCAAAAAGTGCAAGTTGTTCACGAGTTGTCAAAAGAAATGGTTCAAATGGCTCTGAGCACTATGGGACTTAACATCTGTGGTCATCAGTCCCCTAGAACTTAGAACTACTTCAACCTAACTAACCTAAGGACATCACACACATCCATGCCCGAGGCAGGATTCGAACCTGTGACCGTAGCAGTCGCACGGTTCCGGACTGAGCGCCTAGAACCGCGAGACCACCGCGGCCGGCCACGAGTTGTCAGTCAGTGCAATTTTGACAATATTGAACATTTGGTGGAAGACCAAGGGGGTCTTTCGTGGGCTCCACCTAACAATCAAGAACGGCAAAAGTTAATAGATTTTGACAAAATTTGACATTCAATGTGTAATTTTGATTTGTAGAGGTTTGTAATTCTTTTTAATCAATTCCTTGCGGAATTTTGATGATTCATTATAAATTAAAAACGCATTTGAAAAAAGGGAAACAAAAGTAGCATAGACAGGTCTCGAACCAGGGTCGCCTGGACGGAAGCCTCTCTCCCTTGTCACTCGGCTACTCGCTCACTTGCCACAGTAGTGAAACTTTTATATAAAGAGCTGACGAAACTTTAAAAGGCAATATTTCAAAAACGAGGAAACACTGGCACTTGCAGTTTTAGAGTTTGATAGGTGCCTACCCACACTACAAGCAGGCGAAGTGGGAGCTCATAACGCGATGCACCTTCCAGAAGGTCCCCTCATCAGACGTTAAGTCCCATAGTGCTCAGAGCCATTTGAACCATCTTCGGGAACATGATGTCCGTGAATGTCTACAGATGATCTTCAAGTAGCCGCACACAACCAGGACCCAGTCAATTCCATCTAAATACAGCCCACACCATTAAGGAACCACCACCAGCTTGCACATGCCATTTTTACAACATGCGTCCAAGGCTTTGTAGGGCCTGCGCAACACTCGAACCCTACCATCAGCTCTTACCAACTGAACTCTTGACTCATCTGACCAGGTCACGGTTTTCCAGTTGTCTAGCACCCAAGCGATGTGGTTCCGAGCCCATGAGAGGCGCTGCAGGCGGTGTCATGCTGTTAGCAAAGCCATTCGCATATGTCGCTGCTGCCATTGCCCATTAACGCCACATTTCGCCGCACTGTCCTAGCAGATACATTCGTCTAGGTCCCACACTGATTTCTGTGGTTATTTCAAGCAGTGCTGCTTATCTGTCAGCACAGGCAACTCTACACAAACGCCGCTGCTCTCGGTTGTTAAGCGAAGGCCGTCGGCCACTGCGTTGTCTGTAGTGAGAGGTAGTGCCTGAAATGTGGCACACTCTTGAACTGTGGATCTCGAAGTATTGATTTCCCTAACGATTCCTGAAACTGAATGTTACGTTCTGTATTATCGCGATTAGGGGACAAAGTGTCACAGACATGATACAGGATTTGAGATGTGAGTTCGTTATTACCGGTATGGTCCTTAAACCGGTGCAGCACGATTCTGGCCTTGCTATCCTGCTGGAAGATGTCATGGCTGTTCAGCAGGACATCAAGCATAAGGAATTACAGGTGATCCCTAGTCATGTTCACGTAGTCCACCGATTACTACAGCAGGTTCCATGGAGCCCAGGTGAATTTCCCCCAGTACATAATACTGCTCTCACTGGCCTGTGTCTGTATCCCACTATATGTTTCGAGCAGCCGTTCGCCTGGATAACGGCGTATCTGGAAACGACCATCGATATGTTTGACCAATAAATGGGATTCATCCAACGACGAGATACGATTGTATTGATCTGCAGTACAACCTCAATAAACCGTGCCCACTGTAATCATAATTGTCGATGTTGTAGGGTCTACATTAGACCATCGATCTGTTTGAACAATAAATGGGATTCATCCAACCACGAGACACGATTGTATTGATCCGCAGTACAATCTCGATGAACCGTGTCCATTGTAATCATAATTGACGATATTGTTGGGTTTACATTAGAACATGCAGGGGTCCTCTGCTGCGGAATACTATGTTCAACACTGTGTGTTGAGTGGTGTGCTCCAAAACACTTGTGCCTGCTCCAGCACTGTACTCTGTCGTCACATCTGCCAAAGATGGCCGCCTACTCTGCTTTAGAGATCAGGCAATCTTCCTTATGTTCTGTGATGAGGTATGGATGTCCAACTCTCGCTTACTCGTGGTTTCAGCAATCTTCAACCAGTTTCAACAGATGCACACCAACAACCCACCAGCCTCACAGTATCCATGATGCACGCTCCCAGGCACTGAGCCACAACAATCTGGCTTTTGTCAAAGTCGCTTACGTCGTATTTGCGCCACTTATCGTCGCTATAATGATTCCCCATTCGTCTCTGGTCCGCTCATATACTGCTCTTACCGCGTCATGTGCCATCAGCGCCACTACGCAGCATACAACCTCGCTGTGGGCCCTGGTCATAATGTTTTGGCTCATCAGTGTATTTTTTCTTATTTCGTCTTACCAATCTACATGGAAGAACAATAAAAGAAATGAATGAGAAGTGTCACGGTATAAGTAGCAGTTGTATGATTAAAAGCACGCCAGTTAAGATACAGTAGGGTCAAAAAGGAACCATGGAGCTGTAAGTTCAGGCCTAACAGAAAGAGTCCTGTCGGTTCAAACGGACTATCAGGTGACCGCAGATACCAAAATTAGTACATTCTCGACATATTTTTCACTGACGTTCATTCCTCGATAGGCGTTAACACACACACGACCACAGTGTTCAAAAATGGTTCAAATGGCTCTGAGCACTAAGGGACTTAACTGCTAAGGTCATCAGTCCCCTAGAACTTAGAACTACTTAAACCTAACTAACCTAAGGACATCACACACATCCATGCCCGAGGCAGGATTCGAACCTGCGACCGTAGCGGTCACGCGGTTCCAGACTGTAGCGCCTTTAACCGCTTGGCCACACCGGCCGGCGACCACAGTGTATACTGCAGCAGTACACGTGCAGCACGACAATTACCTCTACTCTATTCTTCTCGCTCCAGATACGTTGTTGATGCTATCCCCTGTCGACCTATCGATATCGTTCTACACAGCACACACATCTCGCTTCGCCTAACACTGTAAACGATTCTGATTACGTCGAATTACATTTACATTAGTATTTCCTTACTCATCACAATGGTAAACTAAACTAAGTCGTAGTCGGATTCCAGTGAAGATAACGGATCAGAAGGTAAAACAAAAAGTAACTATATTATCTCCAGTAGCCGCACGTAGTGTCGCGTGCTTAGAGGCGCCATGTCACGGATTGCGCGGCCCTTCTCGCCGGAGGTTCGAGTCCTCCCTCGGGCATGGGTGTGTGTGTTGTTCTTAGCATAAGTTAGTTTAAGTAGTGTGTAAGTCTAGGGACCGATGACCTCAGCAGTTTCGTCCCTTAAAAAGTCACACATTCATACATTTTCTCCAGCATAATTTCTGGAAGACAAACTGAGCTAGAACGGACCACGCTGAACTTCTCGGACTGACAGTACCCTCCGATCCGTCTCCCCTTTATTTTATTAAGATAACTGGAACGAGAAAAACTGTTTCCTCAGTTTAATTTAATATTACACTCACGCTTGCATGTAATTAACCAAAAACTATAACATGACAAGTAATCACTAATTAGCTCAACTCAAATAGATTACTACCGATAAGATTTTCCAAAACAAACTGAAGAACTTGCGGCGTGCACCTGCCTGCTAACGTGATGGCGGATAATGCCAGCGCATCACAATAATCCACTCCAGTTTAAATGCAAAACAATGAAATATGCAAATGGAGGTAAATAGTACAAAAATATACACAAAGAACAATTCGAAATTAAAAACGAATGAAAAGGAATAAAACTGTTAACTTTTATCTAATTAGTAATCATAGCAAATGTTTGCCATAATAAGGAATGTGTCGTGCATTTATGAGTTTGCGCAATTATTATATCAAGAAACAATTCAACGAACGAAACCTAATTTTAACTATTGTTCTGAATGTTATTGAAAAATAATACAGTGTAGCATTACAACAGTTAACAAACAAGTAAAATGAATTAACAAGAAAAGTTACTGTTGTTTCTATATAATGAGTTTTTACATCGCTAATTACAATAATGTCCCTTCAAAACTGTTTCCACTTAGCTGATGCCGTCGGTGAGTCGTCGACGTCCGCGTCGTTAGTCGATGATCCTTAAACGTGTAATCAAATAATTGTCATTCTCTTGCTGAGCTCCATTATTGTGGGCGCCTATTACGAATCTAACAGGGACGCTCGATGTTTGTACCATTAATTCCAATTTGAGTATCTGTATGCAGCGACGAACAAGAAGACACGTTTCCTTAACGTGTAATATAACCTGATGCAATGTTTGTTACACAGCTTAGGCACAGTTTTCACATTCGAACTTCACTATTCGATCGCAGTGCGGCTCTTTCCGCAGTATATCCGTCCGCACTACAAAAGGAGATCATTTAATTGTACCGTAAATCACTGGTCCGCGGTTTGTGTCGAGCAATCCGGGCCGTGGTCAATTGTCTCCATAATCGCTTCAATCACGGGGCGATAAGTATACCGTGCATTCACAGTTACGGTTCTTTCTATCAATATACGACAAGAAAATGTGTTACCATATTTTCTGCTTGATTTCATAGTCCGTGGAACACACTAACCAGTCTGTACTGTCTATAACCGAAAATGGTTTCTGTACTGCGTGCACACACCTTACTGGTCTGCACGTCAAAGTTTGAAGCCTAATGAGCCAGTCGGCAGTTCCGGCTATTGAACAACCAGACACGTAAGGTTCTCAAATCACGGTACGCGTCGAAATCATAAAATATAGCACTGTTCAAACACTGACATTTTTCCACCGGCGACGACCGCACAGTATACTGCAGCCAGTACACGTGCAGCACCACGATTACCTCTACTCTGTTCTCGCTCCAGATCCGTTGTTGATGCTTTCCCCTGTCGACCTATCGATATCGTTCTACACCGCACACACATCTCGCTTCGCCTAACACTGTAAACGATTCTGATTACATCGAATTACAGTTTTATACTAAACAACAATTTCATATTACTCTGTTCGTAAAAAATGAATTCAAACGACTGTTAACCAATAAGAACACATACGACTTCCGAATAAATGAAAATGGCAATCACATTCATGACAACTGCATTACGACCATAATTGTACAAATATTAAATTTACAAAACTTATCCTGAAACAAGTCTCTCAATGTATCACGACAATAAATGAAAGAAAATACAGAAAAAAAGTCCGAAATCTGTATTGTTTTGTAGTGTTATCTTCACATTCCATAGACAATCGGATAGTTTAATTTTGTGAATGAAATTACCGAACCGGAAGTATTGGTGCTGTGAAGTTCTTTTTATAAATAGCGCTTCACCGTTTAGTCGTAGACTTAATGTAGTGAAGTTTAATGTCTTCTGGAGAGAGAATTTTTTCTGACCGGTTGCCTACAAAATGTGGAATGTAGTGGAGTGCGTAGCAGAGGGCACTGTTGTACTAACAAGAATCACTGCTTACACGCCTCTGTCCAATCCATTGTTTGCGTAATTTGATCTGCGCAATCTCCGCAGGACATACACACGGGAGCTGAAAATTTGATCAACTTTTCGTATCAGATCTCTCTTCACGAGATACTATTGGCGTCTTTTTTCTAGTCTCGAGTAGCTAAAATTTTCAGTCATTTCTTTTACATTCTCTCCCCATTCAAACGATCCTGTGACTATCAGCACCGTCCTTTGTATGCTTTCAGTCTCTCCTTTAGTCAAAGATCATAAAGATGAAAACACTATATTCTTAAGAAAAAACGAGTCTGAACGGAAAAATTTATCAAGTATGGTATACACCTTGTCGGGTACAATTTTGATCATGGCGCTAATCAGATATTTGCTACTGTTAAAGGTGACACGTAAGTAAGTTTTCTTGCAAGTTATATATATGTACTTGGGATCAGCAACTTGTATGAATGGTTTAAAGAAGCCGTTTTCCGCTTATAGCTGAAAATAATTTACAGTCATAAGAAATAAATGAAGTCATTTAAACTATTTTTGTCTAGTACGCCATAGACGAGGACGAGCCTACCCACGTATATGAATGGTTCTACAGTCTTAAAACGTCCGAGAGCTGTAGTTACAAAGTCATATACGGCTCAAAGGACATAGCTCACGGAAAGACTCCACAGACTGTTTGAAATCACAGACTGTGATCCGATGGGAATTCTACCGCTAGGTCGCGGTTCGGCTGGGCTAGGCTGCCCACGGTATTGACTCCTGCTATCTGTAGTCGACGTCTCGCCAGAAAGTTAATCCTCTTAACGGCAACGCTGATTACGGCATGAAAGAACTGTAACTGGCGCAACCAATCCATTAGCCTGTTTCATCTGGACGGCGCAGCCGGGGCCGGATATCCTGGCGCGTCGGCTTCTATCTCTGATGTTTCCTCCCGGCACGTCAGCGCAATATGGCTCTCTCACTAATATTACCATCCGTGACCCGAGCTAATGCTTCACAGGCGTTGTATCGCTCAAAAAGAGCTTCTCCTCACCTCAGTCATGTAATAGATCCACATAGCTCCCTGTATTTACTTGGTCTGGCTTTCCGGCAATTATGCCGGTCCACAACAATCTTTTCTTTTTCCAGTTGAGAGCACAATATAAACTGTTTCTTCATCTATATCTAACGTCCAATTGCCAACTTATGGCGTGATGCGAAAGGTATACTGAGTACAACGGACACTTCCCCGTTGCCCGTTTCAGTCATTTGTGCTCCGCCTTAGTAATCCACCGTGAGAACTTGATATCTTTAATTTTACCCTCATCAGCTTTTTCGAGATGTACGTAGGAGGAAGTAAAATACTGGTTGACAATTATAGGAACGTACGTTATCAGTGCTTTAAAAGTAAACGACACCGCGATACAACACCTTTCTTGTAGCGTCTGCAACTGAAGTTGAATGAACATCTCGTGAAACACCAGCGCTTACTAAACGAACTTGGTCAAAAAAGGCGGTGCTCTTCTTTGGATCCTCTCCATTTCCTCTGTTGTTGTTGTTGTGGTCTTCAGTCCTGAGACTGGTTTGATGCAGCTCTGCCCGCATCTCGTGGTCGTGCGGTAGCGTCCTCGCTTCCCACGCCCGGGTTCCCGGGTTCGAGTCCCGGCGGGGTCAGGGATTTTCTCTGCCTCGTGATGGCTGGGTGTTGTGTGATGTCCTTAGTTTAGTTAGGTTTAAGTAGTTCTAAGTTCTAGGGGACTGATGACCATAGATGTTAAGTCCCATAGTGCTCAGAGCCATTTGAACCATTTGATGCAGCTCTCCATGCTACTCTATCCTGTGCAAGCTTCTTCAACTCCCAGTACCTACCGCAACCTACATCCTTCTGAATCTGCTTAGTGTATTCATCTCCTGGTCTCCCTCTACGATTTTTACCCTCCACGCTGCCCTCCAATGCCAAATTTGTGGTCCCTTGATGCCTCAGAACATGTTCTACCAACCGGTCCCTTCTTCTTGTCAGGTTGTGCCACAAACCCCTCTTCTCCCCAATTCTATTCAATACCTCCTCATTAGTTATGTGATCTACCCATCTAATCTTCAGCATTCTTCTGTAGCACCACATTTCGAAGGCTTGTATTCTCTTCTTGTTCAAACTATTTATCGTCCACGTTTCACTTCCATACATGGCTACACTCCATACAAATACTTTCAGAAACGACTTCCTGATATTTAAATCTATACTCGATGTTAACAAATTCCTCTTCTTCAGAAACGCTTTCCTTGCCATTGCCAGTCTACATTTTATATCCTCTCTACTTCGACCATCATCAGTTATTTTGCTCCCCAAATAGCAAAAATCCTTTACTACTTTAAGTGTCTCATTTCCTAATCTAATTTCCTCAGCATCACCCGACTTAATTCGACTACACCCCATTATCCTCGTTTATTCTTTTGTTGATGTTCATCTTATATTCTCCTTTCAAGACACTATCCATTCCATTCAACTGCTCTTCCAAGTCCTTTGCTACTCTGACAGAATTACAATGTCATCGGCGAACCTCAAAGTTTTTATTTCTTCTCCGTGTATTTTAATACCTACTCCAAATTTTTCTTTTGTTTCCTTTACATCTTGCTCAATATACAGATTAAATAACATCTGGGAGAGGCTACAACCCTGTCTACATCCCTTCCCAACCACTGCTTCCCTTTCATGCCCCTGGACTCTTATAACTGCCATCTGGTTTCTGTACAAATTGTAAATAGCCTTTCCTCTATCAAGTTTATTTGGTATGGATCCAAGACTGATGATTTGGTAAACTACCTTCTTCTTAGATGGACTACAGTTCCTGAGGATTCTTGCAATGACTTTCAGTCTGAGGATTTACCTTATCTGTGAACAGTTTTATATACGCTTTCCCCTTTACGTATCTCCTAATGCATATTCCCAGATCTTTATTAGATGCCACTGTATCTACGCCACTGCTCTGCAGTCGTGCAGGCATACTCTGTTGGGTCTTTCTGCTTATCTATGCACAGGAAGTTACATTTGTCTATGTTGGTGAAAATGTCTGCATCAACCGTTTATCCATTCCAGGTCTTCTTTCATTTCGCTACAGTTTTCTAGCCTTCCCTGTACAACAACATCACACGCGAATAACCTCATGGAACCCCCGATGTTATCCTCTTCGTCGTTTATATACGCTAGTGTGCTAAATTTAGCACGGAAGTAACTTTCGCATGGGTATCACTGCCAAGTAACGTAGCGCGATGGAACTTGGACCATACATAGAAAGAACTGATACAATATACTTCAGAAATGACACTTCCATTAGAAGACATGAATTAGAATGAAGTTAGAGTGCAGTACGTGGTTCTTAAGAAGGTGTGCTATCACCATGGACAACTATGCATGCTCTGCAACGTAGCCGCAAGGTTAGTACGGAGTTCTTGTGGCAGGGCGTTCCATTACTCCACCAGCGCAACTGACAACTGATGGCGGTGGTGCTGGAGGACGTGATGCAATATGTCTTCCCAAAGCATCCCACGCGTCCTCGATGGAATTGAAGTCGGGAGAACGGGCAGGCTAATCCATTCGCCGTATGTCCTCTCGTTCCAAGAGCGCCTTCACCTGTGCTGTTCAGTGCGGTCGCGCACTGTCAGCCACAAAAATGAAATCAGAGTCGAATGCACTCCTGAAAAGCCATGCAACATTATGCCTTCCCACACAATAATATCAGGGGCACCAAAACGATCATGTTCGCCTCAAATGGCGGAAAGTGGGAATACGTAAAGCACCCAACCACGTTGTCAAACATGATCATCGTAATGGTCCTATAACACTCTGCTGAGGTGTGTCTGAAGTTACATTCAGGCCTGAAGGTGCCTCTGTTATGAATAACATGATATGTTCTGAAACTTTCTGGCAGATTAGAACTTTGTGGTGGAGCGAAACTCGAACTCGAGACCTTTGCCTTCAGTGAGCAAGGGCTCTAACAACTTTTTTCTTTTTGTTGACCTGATTTCGTTCGTTATTGTTCGATGAATTTGACCGGGGCCGCCATCCCACGACACCGGTTCGAGTTCATCGTTATTCCATTCATTCAGTTTTTTTTTTTCACGCTGAGCTACCGTATCAGCAGAGAGCTATCAAACCAAGTACTTTAGTGGCTCAATTAGTAGAGCCATTGTCAAAGAAAGGCAAAGGTGCCGAGTTCAAGTCTCGGCCTGGCACACAATTTTAAGTTTAATACCCGTGCAAACTTCACTACAGAGTGAAAAATCTCATTCTGGATGATATGTTCTATTTGCTACGAATCCTTCACTCCACTCGCAATGCTGGTGTGATGCCGTAAGCTTATACTTCTATGGACGATAATCCGCCTCTGTACCCAGTTTTATCAAAATTTCTGGTCTCCAGTGGCGACCGATGATCATACGCTAATGTGCTACAGCACTCTGTAAATATTGCCCTTAGATTACACCATTTCACTTCAAATGAGAGGAAAAAATCACATTAAAAGTACGTCATTTCCCTTCGAATGCGTATGGTACGCAAATAAAATGGGCGAAATCATATTTTGTAGCACCCCCATTCGGATCTCCAGACGGGGACTACTCAGGAGGACGTCGTTATTAGGAGAAAGAAAACTGGTGTTCTACGGATCGGAGCGTGGAATGTCAGATCCCTTAATCGGGCAGGTAGGTTAGAAAATTTAAAAAGGGAAATGGATAGGTTAAAGTTCGATATAGTCGGAATTAGTGAAGTTCGGTGGCAGGAGGAACAAGACTTTTGGTCAGGTGATTACAGGGTTATAAATACAAAATCAAATAGGGGTAATGCAGGAGTAGGTTTAATAATGAATAAAAAAATAGGAACGCATTATTGTGGCCAAGATAGACACAAAGCCCATGCCTACTACAGTAGTACAAGTTTATATGCCAACTAGCTCTGTAGATGATGAAGAAATTGATGAAATGTATGACGAGATAAAAGAAATTATTCAAGTAGTGAAGGGAGACGAAAATTTAATAGTCATCGGTGACTGGAATTCGTCAGTACGAAAAGGGAGAGAAGGAAACATAGTAGGTGAATATGGATTGGGGGAAGGAATGAAAGAGGAAGCCGCCTTCTAGTATTTTGCACAGAGCATAACTTAATCATAGCTAACAATCTATTGGTTATGAACTGCAGATTGAAACTGAAGAAACTGCAAAAAGGTGGAAATTTAAGGAGATGGGACCTGGATAAACTGAAAGAACCAGAGGTTGTAGAGAGTTTCAGGGAGAGCATAAGGGAACAATTGACAGGAATGGGGGAAAGAAATACAGTAGAAGAAGAATGGGTAGCTCTGAGGGATGAAGTTGTGAAGGCAGCAGACGATCAAGTAGGTAAAAAGACAAGGGCTAATAGAAAACCTTGGGTAACAGAAGAAATATTGAATTTAATTGATGAAAGGAAAAAATATAAAAATGCAGTAAATGAAGTAGGCAAAAAGGAATACAAACGTCTCAAAAATGATATCGACAGAAAGTGCAAAATGGCTAAGCAGGGATGGCTAGAGGACAAATGTAAGGATGTAGAGGCTTGTCTCACTAGGGGTAAGATAGATACTGCCTACAGGAAAATTAAAGAGACCTTTGGAGAGAAGAGAACCATTTTTATGAATATCAAGAGCTCAGATGGCAACCCAGTTCTAAGCAAAGAAGGGAAGGCAGAAAGGTGGAAGGAGTATATAGAGGGTTTATACAAGGGCGATGTACTTGAGGACAATATTATGGAAATGGAAGAGGATGTAGATGAAGACGAAATGGGAGATAAGATACTGCGTGAAGAGTTTGACAGAGCACTGAAAGACCTGAGTCGAAACAAGGCCCCGGGAGTAGACAATATTCCATTAGAACTACTGATGGCCTCGGGAGAGCCAGTCATGACAAAACTCTACCATCTGGTGAGCACGATGTATGAGACAGGCGAAATACCCTCAGACTTCAAGAAGAATATAATAATTCCAATCCCAAAGAAAGCAGGTGTTGACATGTGAAAATTACCGAACTATCAGTTTAATAAGTCACAGCTGCAAAATACCAACGCGAATTCTTTACAGACGAATGGAAAAACTGGCAGAAGCGGACCTCGGGGAAGATCAGTTTGTATTCCGTAGAAATGTTGGAACACGTGAGGCAATACTAACCTTACGACTTATCTTAGAAGAAAGATTAAGAAAAGGCAAACCTACGTTTCTAGCATTTGTAGACTTAGAGAAAGCTTTCGACAATGTTAAATGGAATACTCTCTTTCAAATTCTGAAGATGGCAGGGGTATAATACAGGGAGCGAAAGACTATTTACAATTTGTACAGAAACCAGATGGCAGTTATAAGAGTCGAGGGGCATGAAAGGGAAGCAGTGGTTGGGAAAGGAGTGAGACAGTGTTGTAGCCTCTCCCCGATGTTATTCAATCTGTATATTGAGCAAGCAGTAAAGGAAACAAAAGAAAAATTCGGAGTAGATATTAAAATTCATGGAGAAGAAGTGAAAACTTTGAGGTTCGCCGATGACATTGTAATTCTGTCAGATACAGCAAAGGACTTGGAAGAGCAGTTGAACGGAATGGACAGTGTCTTGAAAGGAGGATATAAGATGAACATAAACAAAAGCAAAACGAGGATAATGGAATGTAGTCAAATTAAGTCGGGTGATGCTGAGGGAATTAGATTAGGAAATGAGACACTTAAAGTAGTAAATGAGTTTTGCAATTTAGGGAGTATAATAACTGATGATGGTCGAAGTAGAGAGGATATAAAATGTAGACTGGCAATGGCAAGGAAAGCGTTTCTCAAGAAGAGAAATTTGTTAACATCGAGTATAGATTTAAGTGTCAGGAAGTCGTTTCTGAAAGTATTTGTATGGAGTGTAGCCATGTATGGAAGTGAAACATGGACGATAACTAGTTTGGACAAGAAGAGAATAGAAGCTTTCGAAATGTGGTGCTGCAGAAGAATGCTGAAGATAAGGTGGGTAGATCACGTAACTAATGAGGAGGTATTGAATAGGATTGGGGAGACGTTTGTGGCACAACTTGACTAGAAGAAGGGATTGGTTGGTAGGACATGTTTTGAGGCATCAAGGGATCATAAATTTAGCATTGTAGGGCACCGTGGAGGGTAAAAATCGTAGAGGGAGACCAAGAGATGAATACACTAAGCAGATTCAGAAGGGTGTAGGTTGCAGTAGGTACTGGGAGATGAAGAAGCTTGCACAGGATAGAGTAGCATGGAAAGCTGCATAAAACCAGTCTCAGGACTGAAGACCACAACAACAACAACAGCAGTCTCTTCACGATAACTTGAAAACAGTGTCGAGTGCTGAAATAATGGTCAGCCGCACTACGATCAACTTAGAGAAGGGATGTTTCCGACTGCGCTTGCTGTAATGTGACGTCATCCCTTCCGGTACTGTGCCCTGTTATCAAGCGCACCGACAGGTAGTTTGTCCCTCGGCTTCGATTCCCGCTGCTACCATATATTTTCGCACTTTTTTTAGTCTTCGCAATGTTAATGTATTAATCACAGAATTTACATATTTTAAACAGTTTTTTTATACATGTAAAATTAATGTATTGAATTTAGTTATAATTTATACACTTGTAAGTTGAAATGTTATAGGTGGTGGTAAAAAAAATGAGTATACGAGGACATTTAGCATGAAAATGTATGTATATCTGCGGGTGTGATGTTCGCAATGCATTTATTTTACTTACGATGTTGATTACACAGCAACAGTGATGCTCAAGGTACTGACGGAGCTCACAAACATATCAACAACATACTTGATCTTAGTGCATAGGTAAAGCTAAGATCACAGGAACGTTAACTCACGCCCATCACGACGTCATGGTGAGACAACCCGATTTTTGTAATATTGTAGCTCATACGTAAAATTTTGCGTGAACCGTCACTACCGGCATCTGTTTTCTGTAATAATGGTTTTTCTAAATGCTTGCGGCAGCCTACATGTTATATGTTATGTGACAAAATGACGCGTTTTTGCGGTTTTTATAAACGCTTGCGGCAGCCTATATATGTAAGTGACAAAATAACAAGTTTTTGCAACAACAAGAGTTCCAAATCAAAACAAATTTGTCGGTGCACAAAGGAAACACTAACTGTACAAAGGAACAACTAACTGAGCAACATGAGACTAAAGAATCTATCCATAATATCTCCATACTTAATGCGTGCAGTGCTTTGCCACAGGAACGTCACTTCTTAAGGAACAGCTTTAGTCGTACAATGTTGCAATAATCCATTTAGCTTAAAAACACTCTTCCATTCGAGAAATGCTGTCGTGGAACCGCTCTGCATATTTTTCACTAACTATGACAACATTATCCCGGAAGAAGATCAAATGACCAATCGAGAAATGTAGTTTAGGCAACGTTTTACACCCAGTAAAGTGGTGTGATCGGAGTAGCTCAAGTACGAGATCATGATACTTTTCGGCCTGATATTTATCAAAATTGTTCTTGCTGACACTTGTGAAAAAGAGTCATTCATTGTTTTTTTTTTAAAATCAACCGACAAATCAAGCCAACGGTTATTAGACAAAATAACCTGTTTCCTAATTTTAGGCCCGTCATATACTCCTTTCATTATATATCCTTCACCCATCCTTGGAAGCCTAAATCGCAAGTAGATGAATCCATGTGAAGTTTTATCCATAGTTTTCACATAGTTTTAAGGAATCCCAATTTAATGCGGAGCAGTGATATATATACGTTTTTGGGGCCAACAGTATGACTGTTATATGCGATTTCAGTCTTTCTAGGCGTATTCCACAGATGAATTCTTCTCAGAAGATGATGGGTACGAAACTCATTGAAACGTTACGACAAGACGACGCCACCACTCGGCTGATAACCCGAGAAGAATTCATCACGATGAGTGTTCAGAACATTTTTCTGTCCAGGCAATTTTTTACTCCGACCAGGCCATTTCCTCCCATAAATGTGTTTTTTCTGCCTCTGCTGTCCCATTCGCATAGAAAGCAGCCGTCCCTCGTGGACCTGAGGTCCGTACTGAGGAAAGATGCTACCACCAAGATATTTTCACATGTATATCATTAGTATTTTTCATACTGGATGCATCTGAGTAGCAACTTAAAGTTCGCACTTTCTCCTTCAGATTAACTGCATGAGCAATTGGAACAGAAGGAAATTTGTTCCCATTGTGGAGAAATAGGCTTACTGCTTTCATATTAACTTGGGTGGACTCTATAAACAAGAACCACTCAATTACACTGATATCATACTGAACGAGACGTCATTACAAGAAACCATGTCACCTTTGGAGAAATGTTAAGAAAAAGCACCACGGCAATCCCGATAGCCGGCCGCGGTGGTCTCGCGGTTCTAGGCGCGCAGTCCGGAACCCCGCGACTGCTACGGTCGCAGGTTCGAATCCTGCCTCGGGCATGGATGTGTGTGATGTCCTTAGGTTAGTTAGGTTTAAGTAGTTCTAAGTTCTAGGGGACTGATGACCACAGCTGTTAAGTCCCATAGTGCTCAGAGCCATTTGAACCATTTGAACGAATCCCGATAAACAATCACTTTCCTGTTGCCAAGGAGAAGATCGCGAAGCCTGTTACATCGACAAATTTAGATCGTACAAGATCGTCGAGATTCCCTCGGGAAAAAAAACTGCAGTTCATTTGATTTATAGTGATCTTTAAACGTCTCGGCGTGTGTATCTCCTCCTTCACTGTTCTCTGCGTGTTTGTCGCTGTCACATTCAAAGGAGGCACTGGCATCGGCAATCCATCACTGTAAATGTACAGGCCTTATAGCAAATGGCAAATCAGGTTTTGCACAGTTTTACTTGTTTTCCGGGTGATTACATCTGTTTTTGCCAGAGTAAAATAACAGTCCCTTATGTGATCCTTCGGTTCCCTCCAAATAATGGGAACAGCAAAAGACTCTTGGCGTCATCCTTTTAACCAGCCGGTCAGGAGTGTAATACATAAGGAATAGCAGATGTGAAGGCACAATTGTTTTGTCCTGATATTTTTTGTACATATTTAGATTATTTTTAAACAATTAAATGGGCAGAAATTCTAACTTAACGCTTCGCTGCGATGGATTGCAGGTGTGCAAAGCAAAGTTTCAAATCTCTTTTCATAGTTGTCTTTGAAGTTTAACATTGGAAACTGCACTTCAAAAAATGGCTCTGAGCACTATGGGACTTAAAGTTCTGAGTTCATCAGTCCCCTCGAACTTAGAACAACTTAAACCTAACTAACCTAAGAACAGCACACACATCCATGCTCGAGGCATGATTCGAACCTGCGATCGTAGCGGTCGCGCGGTTCCAGACTGTAGCGCCTAGAATCGCTCGGCCACAAACTGCACTTCAGATGGGCAGTGTTGCTTTATAAAGGTAACTAAGTAATTGGAAGGAATGGGTGATCAGAATCAGCTACTGAGCTCATGATGCGATAATGTGAGTTCCTCTGTGTAGCATTGTCAGAGTGGTACGCATTGCTCCCTTGTGATGGCGATTGTTGATATTTGCAAGCAAGAACACGTGAAAATAGCAAATATTCTTTTTTAAAAATATGTTTCCTCACGTAACTTACGCTTCTATATAGCGTGTTGTATAACTTCGCTTTCTACGTAAAATTATCTAGAAATGAAATTAGCAAACATTCCTCACGTAACTTATGCTTTACATATCGTGTTCGTCTACTTCTCGTGCTCACACGCGTGTTTCACTGCGAATTAGGAAGCAGCCTCATTCATTCTAATATTGCATATTTACAGCTCGACAATCAGAGCACAACAGTAAAGACACTGTGACTGTATATGAATTTTTACATAAAAATACACAGCTAAAGCGTGACTAAGAGGAACGTAGATGGCTATTAATACATTAGAATGTATTAAAGTTTCATTTAACATAACTCAGTAATAAGTTACGTTAGCGTTTCTATAACCATCGGAGAAATACAGTTCAGTTCTGCTTTTATGTTAAGAAATACGTAATTACTACAAGCATCAGTAACGTTTTCATGTACGAAGTAGTGGTTGGTAATGCTCCTTCCCACATTCCAGCGATAGCAAATTAGTGTTTCCTGCGTTCTGCTTTCTTCTAATTTTTCATGTGAGTTCGACGGTTGTAATGGAGTCACTCTAGTATTCTGAAAATGGACGACGCAAATTGATGACATGCAAAGAATTCTTGGCCCTAGAATGTCCGTCTAACACTGAAGATGGATTAGGTTTTGAAGGTTCTAATTAAGATCCCAGTGTAACTGTAAATGATCTGAAATCTGCAGACGGTGATAGCGAGCTTGAGACTACTATAAGGATGATGATAATGAACTTGTTGCTGATATACCAGTACAAGAAGCTTCTGAAAAACACCCAAGATGTGGAAAAATGGAATCATTTGGGAAAAAGAAAGTGCTTCATTTGTGAAAAACAAAGGGCCTCATTTATAAAAATAACCTTTTTAGATTCTAAACAAATACCTCACTTCCACATTCAATGCTTAGTTATCTACGCAGTAGAAGTTTAAGTACCTTTTTTACTGACGAATTGATGGCAAACATTGTAGATGAGACCAATCTTTAGAGCAAAAAGCTAAACCCAAACAAAACTTTTAATTGCATTTTTCGTGGTATTTATATATTTATACGCATATGCGTTAGTTTCTCTTTGGCTCTTTCTGCAGCTCTTTGTGATCGGTGGAATGGCATTATTCATATTGAGCTAATAAAACAGAAAATGTCTCACAGATACTTTAAAAGTCTGATGACAGCCTTGCATTTCAGTGACAATACGAAGCGACCGGAACCTGAGAGTCGATATCATGACGAATTGTTCAAAATTGGGGCTACAACAGTCATGTGAATAAAAAATGTCTTTACGTTTCAATGAGTGAGCGTTTGTCAGTTCATAGACAAATTTGGCATCCAAAGCTACAGACACGTATTTGAAAGAAAAAGCACATAAATGGGGGTATAAAGTTTTAGTTTCGTGTGGAGAAATGAAGCTTGCTCACAAAACTGAAATCACAATGGGTAAGACAAAAATTCAGAATTCAGGTTGGTTAATGCGCCAGATGGTGGGCTATCTGGAAATGTGATTCGCCTCGTAAGGGAAATTACAAGGGGGCTAGAAATAAAAGATCTATTTTGACAGATATTATACCTCAATAGATCTACTCTTCGATACTACCGTTAATTCTGTCGTGAACAGTTGTTCATTTTCTATTTAGAACTATGTTTTATATTTAACAAAATTTCACACAGTTTTGTATTAAGTATAAAGTGTAACTGAATAAGACACGTTTCACAAAGTTTTGCATAGATGCAATGTGTAAAATATATATTTCCTTCCTGAATGAAGAATTTTTCCTAACGTAATTTATCAATTACAAATACAAACGAAAGGATTTGCTGTCCGAAAGAAAAATGCCGAGTGAAAGGTTAAACAGTCAATATGCACCGCAGTTAAGTATTTTGATAGGTAGAAGGTGGAATGGCACAAGAAAAATGAGCCTCATAGCAAGAAACCGATTTCATTATCAAATTCAGCACTCATGACCTAGAAAAGTTCTCCACGTACTTTGGAACAAAATGTTTTTGTCAGTATCCCTAGTCAATATTATAGAAAGAAAAATGTAGGAGTACAGCTCCAGTTTAATTCTCGTTGCATTGAAAGGATTGGTCAAATAGATATTAGTGTCAGAGGCGTTGGGAAATAACGTTAATTATTAAAACTGAACAAAGCTCAATAGACCGATTGGAATCACTGTCAGGTTTTGTAATGAATTTGCTGTTGGGTTAGACCCTCTTTTAATTATAATCTACTGTACAGCCCTCGAACAAAAACCTTGAAACACTAGTGGGAAGAAAGCAAACACTTTTACAAAAGGGGAAACAAAAGTACACTATGTGATCAATAGTATTCGGACACCTGGCTGAAAATAACTTATAAGTCCATGGCGCCCTCCATTGTTAATGCTGGAATTCACATAGTGTTGACCACCCATAGCCTTGATCACAGGTTCCAATCTCGCAGGCATACGTTCAATCAGGTGCTGGAATGTTTCTTGGGGAATGGCAGCCCATTCTTCACGAAATGGTGCACTGAGGAGAGGTATCGATGTCGGCCGGTGACGCCTGGCATGAAGTTGGCGTTCCAAAACATCCCAAAGGTGTTCTATAGGATTCAGGTCAGGACTCTGTGCAGGCCAGTCCATTACAGGGATGTTATTATCGTGTAACCACTTCGCCACAGGTCTTGCTTTATGAACAGGTGCTCGCGTTGAAAGATGCAATCACCATCCCCGAATTTCTCTTCAACACTGGGAAGCAAGAAGGTGCTTAAAACATCAATGTAGGCCTTTGCTGTGACAGTGCCACGCAAAAACAATAAGGGCTGCGAGTCGCCTCCATGAAAAACACGACCATACCGAAATATCAGCACCTCCGAATTTTACTGTTGGCACTACACAAGGTGGCAGATGACTTTCACCAGGAATTCGACATACCCATACCCTGCCATCGGATCGCCACATTGTGTATCCTTTTCGTCACTCCACACAACGTTTTTCCACTGTTCAATCGTCCAATGTTTACGCTCCTTACACCAAGCGAGGCTTCGACTGGCATTTACCGGCGTGATGTGTGGCTTATAGGCAGCCGCTCGACCATGAAATCCACGTTTTATTACCTCCCGCCTAACTGTCATAGTACTTGCACTGGATCCTGATGCAGTATGGAATTCCTGTGTCATGGTCTGGATACACGTCTGCCCATTACACATTACGACCCTCTACAACTGTCGGCGGTCTCTGCCAGACGACAAACGACGTCGGCCTGTACGCTTTTGTGCTGTACGTGACCCTCCAAGTTTACACTTCACTATCATATTGGAAACAGTGGACCTAGGGATGTTTGGGAGTGTGGAAATCTCATGTACAGACGTATGACACAAGTGACACCCAGTTACCTGAGCACTTTCGAATATACTCTGAAATCAAACGTAGTGATGCGTCGAACAGAATAACCCCCTCCATGCCAAACAGCATGATTGCCCAGACACTTACTTTGTGAAATCCAGTTCACACTTTTCTCACATGTCACAATGAAAGCTATGGATCTAGGGAGTATGGTACACGCAGTGTTTGTTGATTTAAGAGAATCATTTGACTAAGTACCACATCTGTGGTTATTATTAAAAGTTGGGATATCAAGCGTAATTTGTGACTGGATTGACGATTTTTTTGGTAGCGGAGCGGCAATTCATTTTGGATGGATAGTCATCAACAGATGTTGATGCAACTTCAGGTGTACCCCAGGAAAGTGTGTTGAAACCCTTCATGCTCATGTTGTATATTAATAACCTTGCGGACAATGCCGATAGTAACCTCACCCTTTCAACAGATGATACAGGTATCTATAATGAAGTTGGATCCGAAAGAAGCTGCGCAAATTTTGATTCCGATAGTGATAATATTTCGAAATGGTGCTAAAATTGGCAACTTGCTCTAAATGTTCGGAATGTAAAATGGTGCATTTCACACCCGGATGTAACAACTTGTAGGGGTATGAAATAGAAAGGTCACATGGACACAGTCGTAATTAAAGCAGGTGGAAGACCGCCATTTATTGGCAAAATACTACGAAAACACAGTCAAAGGAGACTTTCATGAATTACGCGCATTTATATTCTATTTCAGTCGGTATTTTCTAATAAAATTAAAGCAGTTCTTACAGGAACGACGATATCAATATCAGGCGGCTTTTTTGCCTCACATCATTGCGTCATGTATTCCTATCGATATCAACTGTCTGGACACAGGTTCCTGCCGCGCGGGATTAGACGGACGGTATTATGCGCTGCAGTCATGGACTGTGCGGCTGGTCCCGGCGGAGGTTCGAGTCCTCCCTCCGGCATATGTGTGTGTGTGTGTGTGTGTGTGTGTGTGTGTGTGTGTGTGTGTTTGTCCTTAGTATAATTTAGGTGAAGTAGTGTGTAACCTTAGGGACTGATGACCTTAGCAGTTAAGTCCCATAAGATTTCACACACACTTGAACATTTTTTTTGTCACATGCACCTAGTGTTGCCAAAGAGCCCGTATTTCTAGGGACCTCCCGTATTTCCAGCATAATTTTAAATGTTCCGCCGGGAGAGGCTCTGTCCCTATTTCAACCCTGTTCGATTGTTATTGCGAAACCTTTCGATCTACAGCTGGCAAGTACATACTGATGCGCCTAGCCCGGCTATCAGTCGATGATACATACTCTGTTCATCATAAGAATAAACCTGATGTAAACAAACACAAAAGCGATCATTGTTCAGAAGCCGTAGGACGCTGATATTGTTACGCTCTTGGAAGTAGGTCCTACTTATGTATTAGATATCTTATTACTGAGTTACTTTAAATGAAACTTTAATACATTCTAATGTATTAATAGCCATCTACGTTCCTCTTAGTCACGCTTTAGCTGTGTATTTTTATGTACAAATTCATATACAGTCACAGTGTCTTTACTGTTGTGCTCTGATTGTCGAGCTGTAAATATGCAATATTAGAATGAATGAGGCTGCTTCCTACTCCGCAGTGAAACACGCGTGTGAGCACGAGAAGTAGGGTGAAGGCTCTAGTTTTGGCCACTACCCCACTTATGGCCATCTTTATGTCAAAGGTTAATATTTAAGCTTCTCTGGAATACCAGCCAGTTCTACTATAGATTATTATAAACTTTGTGAAAGGCTCTATTCATTTGTCTACATAATCATTCTTTTGTCTGTTTTTGTTTGGAGACACCATTTTGTGAAATGACCAGTGTTGCAAAAGCTGGGTTTTGCAGAAGTTTTCTTTAAGCAACACATGATCTGTTTTTTTGTACTTTACATGTTTAAATAAAACATCATAAGAAACTTAATCTGTTCAGAGGTAAGATAAGACATTATATTTTCATTTCTTTTAAGTTTTATATCGCTCAGCCTAAAAACATGCTATCAAAAGTATGTGGCCATTAACAGATCCATATTTAGCCCTGGTTCCGTGTTATGGCCATGCATGTGGCCATAAGTGGAGACATATACGTATCCTGTTTTGGCCACTTCTAAAAACTGATACAAAAACATCAATATTAGTGTTCTGTCCTACATTACACTAGGATAATTTTATTTAAATAGGCTTATTAAAATATTTTTGGTATTTTTATATCAATATATACCTCATTGTTAGTATTGTCTTGGCATATCATACTAATTTACCTATGCTTGTAAGATACAAAATATGCAATAGGCACTATTCAAATATGCAACATTCTTTAACTCCATCTCTGTGCATTATTTATAGGAAAAATGTGTCAACCAAAGAATAACAAGTTTCAGTATTCTCCCAGCAAAGTTAAAGATGCTCTAAAGGCTATTGATGAGGGAATGAAGGTTGCTACTGCAAGCAAGTTGTACAAAGTTCCAAGGACAACATTAAGAAACAAAGGTTCTGGTGTACCTCCAAAAGAATCTACAGGGCACTGTGGTCCACATTCTTAGGTGAACAAATTGAAAAAAAAAATTGGTCGACTGGGTTTTGGACTGTTCTAGCATGGGATTTCCAGTTACTAAAGAAAATCTCTGTGCATCTGTGCAAAAACTTATTGAGAGTGCAGATATGGAAAGTTGTAAGGCTACATTTACTAACAATCGACCTGGAAAAAAGTGGTATCATGGATTTCTTAAGAGACACAAGGTTCTGCCACAAAAACATACAGAATATGTCAATAGGGCCAGAGGTTCTGTTACAGAAGAGATAATAAGAAACTGGTTTCACGAAGTATCCATCACTTTAAATGATATGGATGTGTTAAATGACCCAAACAGAATTTTTAATATGGATGAAACTTCTTTTTTTCTGGCTCCTAAAGGGGAATTACTCATAGGTCCTCGTGGCCATCATGTTTATGATGAGTCATGTAACTCTGACAAAGATAATGTTATTACATTGTTTGCAGTGAATGCTGCTGGAAAATTTGCTCCTCCCTTAACACTGTTCAAATATGCAAGGATTCCAGCATCATTGGTGAAAGCAGCTCCTCCAAACTGGGGCATTGGAAAAACAGAAAATGGGTGGATGACAGGTGAAAGTTTTTTTGAGTATATAACAAATGTGTTTGATCCGTTCTTGAAAGAAGCTGAAATTCCCCGGCTTGTAGTAATATTTTTAGATGGGCACTGCTCTCATTTGACACTTCATTTGAGCAGATATTGCAGGGAAAATCAGATCATTCTAGTTGCTCTCCTTCCCAATTCTACACACATCTTGCAAACATTAGATGTAGCTGTCTTTGGACCTATGAAAAAAATGTGGAAGAAGATTGTTCAGAAATGGCGTTTTGAAAATAATGGCACTGAAATTTCAAAATCTGATGTACCTTCTGTTCTGTCACAAATTATTATAGAACCTAAAATGATGGAAAATATTCGTGCTGGTTTCAGGGCAACTGGTCTGTTTCCATTTAATGTGAACAATGTAGATTACAGCAAGATAGTTGTTCGTAGTATACCAGCGTCAACCACAGTTCAGACAAGTGAGGAACTTCAGAGACATTTCTCATACATAGAAAAGCAGATTGATCCTGTCCTTCTAGATGAGTTCAGAGCAACCAAGAGAAGGAATAATGAGTGGGAAGGAAATCAAGAAGCATTATTACTTTTCAAGTTCTCGAGAAAAATAGCCGATGAGGTTGAAATGCATGGTGTTAGTGGTAACACTGATGACATTCTTCAGATAGCATAGCGCCTCCCTCTGAAGATAATCAAACAGAGAATGTTTCACAAAATACAGACAGACTTAATCCTTCATCCATTCAAAATGTTAATAATATTGACATATCTTCAACACGCAGCAGCATTTTACAGAATTCAGATATTCCTTCAACACCCACCAACAGTCTTATTCCTGCAGATATATCAACAACCCCCAACAGTATTTCACATAGTTCAGGTACTCCAACATCCAACCACAGTCCATCTTCAGTGCGTATCCAAGTGACACCACCAAAATCATTAGCAACAGTTTTTGAAAGTGTCATCACTTGACGAGAACCCAAACAACGAGGCACAAAGAGAAAGAAAGAACATACACCCACTGTTGTGACTAGTGACAAGTGGGTGGAATATCATGAACTGAAGGAAAAAGAGAAGCAGGAGAAGGAGCAGGAAAAAAGGAAGAGAAAAGTTATGAAGGAGTTAAAATCCAAAGAGCAGCACTTGGCATTATCTCACGTAAAAAGGGGAAGACAAGAGTTAAGCGATAGGCCAACAAGTTCTTCCGAGGAAGAAGAATGGACGGTCAGTGGAAGCAGTTTAGATGACTATGTAGGAGGAGATGAAGATGAAATACCAGAAAATGTGAAACTATCTTCGAGTGAGAATTTGAAAGTAGGGGACTTTATTTTGGTAAAATTTAGTTTAACAGGAAATAGAAGAACAAGACCTGCAATTTTTAAGTATGTATCTGTAATTTTGAAAGTGCTTTCTGACTCTGAATATGAAATTCAGCGCCAAAAAAGTTCGAATGTTCAGAAAACTTGTTTCAAATACATTGAAAATGATGTTTCGACTATAACGGATGAAGATATTATAGGAAAACTGCCAGATCCAGTCTTGATGCAAGAAGGACGTTCATTAGAAACAAAGTTCCCTGGTTCCATTGATACTCGTGAGAAATAAACTTGTCTGGAAGTTGATTTAATAATTACTGGGACAATACTTTGCCTAATGATTTTTTTTCTCTGTTCATTCGGTTTCTGTACCTTTTACCTATTTGATGTATGTTTGTTGTCTTACAGACTTGTATAAAGCACAAATTACCTTCTGGCTCATGGACTGACAATTATTTTAGCCATAGTTTTATTATAATATGAAGTGGCCATAAGTGGGGAAACAACTGGCCATAGGTAGGGTTAACATGGCCAAAACTGGGGAAATGCGCCATTTATTTTTCAATATTTTTTTCTGCTTTTGTTATACAACTTAGAATATTTGTTTTTACATGGTTGTAATGTGTAGACTTTGAAGCAATAGATACGATTTTTTGAAGTAATTTGTATACTCTCTTCCTATACTAAAAATGTGATGTATCTCGAATTGCCCTTAATGTGGCCATAACTGGGGCCTCGACCCTAGATGAACACGAGAACTAGATTGTTCTTAATTTTTTTTTCATAAATTTACAAAACAAAAATGGCATTGAAGTTTTCCGAGGGACTGCATTCGATACAGTTGAGATACAAGTACACTGGTCGTACAGCGGAATCGGGAGCGAAGTAGCTTGGTAGTGGAGTGCAGTTTATGAATCGCTGGCTCAAGCCTCGTCTTAGTCATCGTCTTTGTTTCGTTCGATTTGAAATACCTACACCTCGTAACTGTAAAATTGATCACCATTTTTTATGAATAATGCACATCTTCTTGTTTCTAAATACATAATGCACGCGAAAAACCTGTTTTAATTTCAAATATAAATTCTTAATCATCGATAATTTATGAAAGATTGTTAATAAAGATTGCTTAAATTAAGAAAACATAACAATTTAATTTTTAGGACAAAAATGAAAAACCAAATACTATTTGACTATTTCCATTGTTTTATACCACAGATGTAGTCTGACACTCATCAGTGTGTCGTAGAAATGCAAATAACAATCATTTTCACAGCATCGAGCATACCATACAATTGCCGCAGTTTTACATTTACCACTGTACCAATACAGTATGAACCCTAGACAACAGATGTGGAGCAAAGTTAAACGATTTGTCGCTAGATATAACAAGACTGTTAAGCTGACACACGTACTGGAACTTACGCACGCAGCTTTATCATCTGTCGCTGCCGAACGCTGGCGGGATAAAGAACGGCACGTCGTAACAGGGGAAAGCTGAGGCGCCTGAGTGGCTTAGTGGATTCTATTGTTGATCGACTCTTTGTCGAGGTAGCAGATGACAGTTCCAGAACTGAAATGTTTTTCTGGGATTGGGAGATTGCCAAACGACTGACAGTAACTAATACTTTCAGTGGCTTCAGTATTCAACACTACGGTGAAATTCCTGCAGTATTTTTCTGCATTACACACAGCTCGCTCAGAAAAATTACCCTGTCTTTAAGTTAAGAATTTTCATGACTCTTGTTTGTAATTAGAATACTATGATAGTTTAGACCGAGTGCATCTTGTGTTTCTGTCTAGTCACCTAAAAAGCGTGCGGTAGTGCTGAAATTTTGCCGAATATGATTTCTTTTCCTTAAAAATTAAATGACATTCGAAGTTACATTGTTCCTCTGCCCGTCTCTTTCTACGTCTGAACTGCAACTGCTCACATCATTGCAGGTTACTTTGATCAGCTGGCTGGCCAGTGCTGACCACGTTAAATGCACCGATAAAGTTGTTTTCCCGCGTTATCGCTCAGTCTATGTACGTGTGACACTATGGAAAATGTATGTATCCTTATCATCGTACTTGACTGTACTGGAAACAGCTTGGCTCCTGCACCACGTGAAACGAAATCCAATGAGATTCAACCAAACGCGGAACAATACATGGCGTAATGTTCACATCTGCTTTATTTTTATGATGAACAGAGTATGGTGCCAAGCGGGGTCGTTATTCACCGATTCCCACATTCTTTCGCGCTGCCGCACTTCTGTGTTTGCCTCTGCCTGTTTGTTTTACATTCTTCTATTTGTTTAATATCCATCCCACTTCCTGTCTACAATTTTGTGCTTAACATTTTCGTTCGCTTGCTACTTCGTTAATATGCCATCTCAACGCTTGTTAAAATGACTACAAGGATTTTTTAGCTCCATTCAGGACTGTCATTCTAGTTCATTGTTTTACGAGAACTGCTGAATGTTGGATGTGTTACACTTTGAATTACTTCTAAAACTATAGACAAATTGATTTAAGTGACAGTGACACAAATAATTCGTTCAGCAGTGATGGAATAATTTCTAAGAAAGCCAAAAGCCTTTTAAAGTATAATCCTAACTGGGAAAAAGGAAACTCTTACAAGGCGTAATGTCGCCTGTGCAATAAGGATTTCTCGTGTAGCCGGCCGCGGTGGTCTCGCGGTTAAGGCGCTCAGTCCGGAACCGCGCGATTGCTACGGTCGCAGGTTCGAATCCTGCCTCGGGCATGGATGTGTGTGATGTCCTTAGGTTAGTTAGGTTTAAGTAGTTCTAAGTTCTAGGGGACTGATGACCACAGAAGTTAAGTCCCATAGTGCTCAGAGCCATTTGAACCATTTTTTTTTTATTTCTCGTGTACTCATCAAGGCGTTGCTGATGTAAAACAACATGCATCTACTAAATCTCACGTGACTGTTGCGAGCATCAAGTACCTTACCTAGATATTTCAGGGAGCCTGAATCATCTGCCTCGGAGATGGACAAGATAACTGCTTGAGTACTCGCATCGGTTTATCACGCGGTAAAACATTCTCTTAGTTAACACTAGTATGGACTGTGAACAGAAATTATTATCATGTATCTGCAGTGATTCAAAACTCGCTCAAAGTTTTAGCTGAGGATCAACAAAAGCGGAAGCCACTGTATGCAATGTGTTGGCAAAAGAATTTATTAAAAATATTTTAAAGACTATACAAGAAAAAGATCTATACTTTTCTATAGTGGCAGATGTAAGCTATAAAAAAATAGAAAAATATTTCCAATTTGTTTTTCTTTGATTGTGGTACCGGAATTGTAACTGTCTACTGGAATTTGTAGAATGTAACGATGTATGTGCACATCAAGTTTCGATGTTATTAATAAACACGTTGGAGAAGAATGGATTGCCTTTAAATAAAGATTAGGTATCCGCAGCTGGCAACACTAATGTAAATTTATACACGTCTTTTACCAAAAATAATAAAATTGTGAAAGCTGGTACCCGCGTTCATATTCTCCGCAATGCTGCAAAGTACATTATTGATAAACTGGGTGTGGTTGTAGAAAGTTTGATACGGAAAATATGCAGCCACTTCAATAGATCTGCGAAACGAAAAGCGGACTTTCAATGCCAATTTGTAGCGGATGAGATGCTATGGGAAGAAATAATAAAACATATTGTCATAAGAGTCGAGGGACATGAAAGGGAAGCAGTGGTTGGGAAGGGAGTAAGACAGGGTTGTAGCCTGTCCTCGATGTTGTTCAATCTGTATATTGAGCAAGCAGTAAAGGAAACAAAAGAAAAATTCGGAGTAGGTATTAAAATTCATGGAGAAGAAATAAAAACTTTGAGGTTCGCCGATGACATTGTAATTCTGTCAGAGACAGCAAAGGACTTGGAAGAGCAGTTGAATGGAATGGACAGTGTCTTGAAAGGAGGATATAAGATGAACATCAACAAAAGCAAAACAAGGATAATGGAATGTAGTCTAATTAAGTCGGGTGATGCTGAGGGAATTAGATTAGGAAATGAGGCACTTAGAGTAGTAAAGGAGTTTTGCTATTTGGGGAGCAAAATAACTGATGATGGTAGAAGTAGAGAGGATATAAAATGTAGGCTGGCAATGGCAAGGAAAGCGTTTCTGAAGAAGAGAAATTTGTTAACATCGAGTATAGATTTAAGTGTCAGGAAGTCATTTCTGAAAGTATTCGTATGGAGTGTAGCCATGTATGGAAGTGAAACATGGACGATAAATAGTTTGGACAAGAAGAGAATAGAAGCTTTCGAAATGTGGTGCTACAGAAGAATGCTGAAGATTAGATGGGTAGATCACATAACTAATGAGGAGGTATAGAATAGGATTGGGGAGAAGAGAAGTTTGTGGCACAACTTGACCAGAAGAAGGGATCGGTTGGTAGGACATGTTCTGAGGCATCAAGGGATCACCAATTTAGTATTGGAGGGCAGCGTGGAGGGTAAAAATCGTAGGGGGAGACCAAGAGATGAATACACTAAGCAGATTCAGAAGGATGTAGGTTGCAGTAGGTACTGGGAGATGAAAAAGCTTGCACAGGATAGAGTAGCATGGAGAGCTGCATCAAACCAGTCTCAGGACTGAAGACCACAACAACAACAACAAACAACATTGCCATAAGATTTTTATCTCTTGGCACTGTTGTCGAAAGATAATTAAAAATATAGCCGGAACTAAAATCTCTTTTCCTGAAATTCCCCGATTAATGTTCTCGTCTATTAGGAAAAACAATCAAATGTGAAGGAGAACAGACAATATATTCGGAAGAATTGTTCGTTTCTGCATGACGTAATGTTTTCAGTTGAAACAACAATGAAGGAGATTGAATCAGTTTCTCTGTCAATTGTTGAGATGCATGCTGAAGTGCACGGAATTCGCGAAAAAACTGAGCAAAGAACAAAACACAACTTTTTCGGAAATAAGAGTAGACAAATAATGGATGAATTAAGCACTAACGCAAAGGAATCTATTTCAAAATCACCAATAAATTACGATCATTTTCAAAAGTTTGCAAATCTTTTCATGATCGATCAGCTGAACATGGATTCCTTGTACGAAGAATTTCAAATAATTAAAAGAAGCCCGTACATGACAAAATCTTTTGATGACAAAAATACGGTTGTGTCTGAGAAAGGGAAGAAAATCATGGAAGGGTTTTCAAAGGATGAAGTGACCAACATTTTTCACGTCTTATCGTTCATCTTTAGTATCCCTAGCTCCAACTTCTTCGACAAAAAGAGTTTTTTCACAGGTGACGTTAAAATGGACTGATGTACGAAATAAATGTGCCCCGAAACTGATGATAAGTGAATTAATGACGATTTTGAACTATGATGATAACTGCATTCTTTTTTTAAATATGTAAAATCAAACAAGTGCACATTAAAATTTACACATTCTGTATTAAAATATAATAAACCTACAAATTAAAAAATAACATTTTGGGTTTTTATTTGTAAAAAATGAAAGCCCGTTTTTGGACCAACTGAACATTTGTCCCTTACAGGACGAAAAAAAAAACACCACATGTAACCGTCTTGCGTAAGCTCACCTTGCCTCCTCTTATACCTGCTTTGCGCACAACTACATTAGTTTGTCTCCTGCAGACCAAGACTTTAAAAAAACCATAACTTCCGTAAAATGAGGCAAAACGATTAGGATAACGCTGAGCACCCACGAAGCACTTTTGTAATACAAGCATAGAGCAACTGAAAATAGCGAACTCTTACTTAATTGCGTCAGCTAATTGGTAAACTAAGACAGCAATATGTGTGCAATTTATTAAAAGCCAGTAAGTGACTGTAAACGTACAAAGAGTACCAAACTGTGATATGTTGAACAGCTGACTAGTAATAACAAATCCCATAAAGAGTCCGCTTGGTTAGCTGATTGGTAACGCGCTTGTCTCCCATGCACGATAACATGTTAATTAGTTCACTTTTATACTTTAATAAATGAGCATTGTCGATGATAGGAAACAATTTTTGTCAGTTGAAATGAAAGAACAATAAATTCCCAAAAACATAAACTGATGTAAATATCTACAACAATATAAAAATATGAGAGGAGAATATCTAATGTTAGGCTGAATACAATGTGCATATAGACTAAAATAGCTTCCCCTAATAGTTTATGTACGATGTGGGACTTGTAAATAGTCTTCACGGGTTTGGAGGCAAGAACTAAAATAACACTCCTCTGAACATATTATTATTGTCGACAGTGATTTTCTTAATTTTTTGTCTGATGCTCGTTGTCCAACTTCTGATAACATTACTTTCTTTTTCACGCATCAAATATTCTGTTAAAAATAGGTTAACAGCAACTACGACAGAAGTCACAATCTAACGAAGTAGATCAGGACCCAATTTCATATGATAACAGGCAGAGTCTTAACTTCACGAACAATAGAGATAAGCACCTGAGCTCGGGGTAATCATAATACAGTGCAACGTACCTTTTTACAGAACGGTGGTTACTGGATGTGTCCTCTCTAAATTCTATTGTTCAGAATGTCAGTTTGAACAAACGTCGAAGTAGTACACATCGCGAAGAGTTGAGCTTTAAGAAAAAAAAAATATCTTCACGCTATGATTGCTGCGAACTTTGAATCCCGTCCTTGATGAAAAGCAAATGCAGTTTGTGATAAAGACTGTGCAGTATAATTTCAAAGATCTTCTGACTTCCGTGCACAATAGATCGGCTGCAAATTACAAACTCTTGTAGACTGGAATGTCTAATTTTACTTGATTTTCAGATAAATTTCGTACACCACATCTACTTCGTACATTACCTTGAATTGATTTTAGTTTTATGATTTGTCGCGTATCAGAAATACTGAATACATTTAGTCGTGTGGATAGCTGAGAATGAATCTAATATACACTTCCAGTTCTGCATGTAGTTTATTCGTCAAAGTATACCAATAATAATTTCAGGAAGGGATAACAGCGGAAAAAATTGGCTTTCAGGGGGTCCCTTTTATTAAACCTATCCATCAGACCTAATATGTGACGATTTGCATCTGTCGGAGATCATCGTTTTGATTCATTTCGGTAACACTGTGATTGTTCTTGTTCAGACGACAAAAGGTTTTAAAGGACGTCCGTTCAGGGAATACAACGCAAATCAATTATATTTTAATTAAAACCGAAAGAATTAATATATCCTCTTTAAAACATGGCTTTTAAAGCCATTATATACCTTTTCACACAAAATGCTAATGAAGGACACGCATTAACAAATGAATTTTATTTTAAGCATTGGAGGAAGTAGACATTTCTGTTATTAAATGTCACTGATATTTTCTCCTTAAGGCAAACCCAGTTTTGAGGTAATCTACTAATTAAAAAAATTTATTCTACACTAAAAGAATGCTATTCGTGAAAACATAAATTTATGGGAAAGTCTTTCGGCTCACAAATGATGTAGCAGATTATAGCATTTCTTAATAGAACCGTTTCAGACATGAAGGGCAGTTGGTGCTGCCAGGTCTTACTAACCAAACAGTTGTCTGATATCGGTTATCTGGTAAATACTGTTTTAGTAATTTTAATGTGGTAACAATTGGAATCAATTCAGTGTCATTCACTGCGTTTACGGCAAGTCCACGTGCACGGATTGGCATCTGCATGTCAGCAGCTACCACCACCCAGCACAGGAACGGCCTGTCCTGAGGTCCTTCGTCCACCGAGCTGGATATCTCAGATGCTAAAAATCTGCCGAGGGAACTGAGCCACGTAGTACAGTTTCCAAGGGAAACGATTAGAACAACTGACAAATTTCGTAAGAACTTTCATCTGAGGTGTGGAAGCAGAAGGCCTCCGAAGAACACACGAAGCAAATTGCGTTTTCACCTTTCTGTGACTCAATAAGTGGGAAGATTAGCCGCCCCCGGGGGAAAAATAAAATTGACAGTCTTAAGGTCCCCCAGTAAGGATTTGGCAACTAATGAAGCCTGTGAAAGACGGTGTAGGCCTCAGAACACCTGGAGTATACAAAATACCGTGTGGATCAGGGCAGCTTTATGTTGGTCAGACTGTTCTCATTATTGGACAGCACCGCATAGAACATGATATGTGTTTCGGCCTTCGCTATCCCGAAAAATCAGCTGTAGTGGGTCATGTACTGGAAAATAGACACCACACTGCATTCGACGATACTTCTGTTACCAAACAAATCAAAGGCCTCTGGGACAGCGTAATAAATGAAGCAACAGAGATCAAAATACCAACGTTTTCAATAAAAACGGTGTATTGCAGCTGAGTACGGCCGGGGATACTGTGATTGGGGAGTTGAAGCATGCGCGGCGGTGGATGCCACAAAAACATTGCACCTGAATTGTGCGGGACTGGTCACGAATGTTGTCACTGGCGACGGAGCGGCTGTATAAGCACGTTAGCGGCATTCACATGACAGTCAACCACTTGACAATGACAGAGGAGATATCTACCGAAAGCTCATGGGAAGTTAACCACTTTATGCAGCTTGAAACCCGAGAATGTTGTATGAATCCAGTATTACTCTGCAGGAAGTCGGAGTATATAACGGATACTGACTAGTAGCAATTATACTCAGAGACATTATTTGTCTTGAAATCTCATAACCATTCGTCGTTCGCCACTGTACTCCTGGCAACAGAAAACACCAGATGACTGCGAGTTCTAGAAGATTCCGGTAGCGTTATCCCTTCAGTTCGCGATCTTTTTCCCTACTAACAGCCAACTGAAAGTTTAATACCTAACAGTAGACAAGTTATGCGTACAAATCTTGGAGAATCACAAGATTTCGATACCATGTGTCTCGTTTGAGCAATGGACTGTGAATACCTAAGGAGCGAACATTTTTTGTTAATTTCACGGAGATTTTCAGAGCGATATACATCGAAGGTGCGAGTTTCACGTTGCCAGATATCGATTTTGTCTGCAGCGATGACACCTGCGACAATAAAAGGTTTTACCTGTAGGGTTAGCAACAACAACGACATTCAAAAATATCGTCCGATTACGATATAAAATGGAATTGCACGTACGTTACTTGCCGTTGATATCTTCGTCTTGGGCAATTCCGTATGATCTATACAGTGCTGTTAGGAGTCCTTTTTTGCTGTAGCCTGTGACACCCTAGCTATATCTCTTAAGAAAACTGGCAAAGTGTAAGTGCAATGAAAAATATACACCTCGTCTCGGTCTCCTAGTCGGCCTTCATTTTTGATAGAGGATTTCAAAGATTTCCATAATAGTGCGATGTTCTGCGTGTGAACCGACAGATCCTCAGAAGACACGAATTCCACTGAATGGTTCACAAATTCGTAGTCAAATCCTTCTTTCTTCAAAGTATTGTACGATTTCAATCCGATTGTAACTACTGTGGTTCGGGGAAAGATTAAAAGAGGCACTAAAGTTCGTTTACGCCTCGAATACAGTTTCAAATGAAGCATGTCATAGATTCTCTTTCTAAACCTCCATACACACAAATTTTTTCAGTTTCCTTGTTGAAAAGTCGGCCTTTCCCCGTATCGTGAGGGGATTCATGTACATCTGCAGCTTTGTTGTCACTACCTATAGAAGTACTGTCATTAGACAGAATTACGAAACATGCTTCACGACAAAAACCGCAGTAACCAAAAACAGTGATAATCGATAATCCAGTGTCTGATGCTGTGATGTTTTTCAAAAAGACTTCTTTAAAACAGCAGGAAACCAAGAGGATACCATGCTGTATTGTTAATTTATGAATATCGAACAACGTATTTTTTCTTATACTTATTATTCTCCGTCGTTTGATACAATATAACAGTTATCGAAAGTCAAAGTCGCTAGTTTTTTATCCCAGTTTGAGACTTTTTTGCCCATAACAGTCCACGAAAATTTCTAGAACCGTGAGTCAGGAGCAGATGGTACTCCTAACAGAAGTCTAAACAATTTTGCATAGTAGTAGGTCAATCAATCAGTCACGCCACGTGAGAGGATTACTACTGTAAATTATACTGGCTTCAGTCGTTTCTATACCACTACTGAAATTAGATCTTCAGTTGTTAATGAAAGTCTATCAGAAGCACTCGCAGAACTCTCGCAATTTCTTTGCAAGCGCATGTCATGTATGTTGTTGTTGTTGTGGTCTTCAGTCCTGAGACTGGTTTGATGCAGCTCTCCATGCTACTCTATCCTGTGCAAGCTTTTTCATCTCCCAGTACCTACTGCAACCTACATCCTTCTGAATCTGCTTAGTGTATTCATCTCTTGGTCTCCCTCTACGATTTTTACCCTCCACGCTGCCCTCCAACACTAAACTGGTGATCCCTTGATGCCTCAGAACATGTCCTACCAACCGATCCCTTCTTCTGGTCAAGTTGTGCCACAAACTTCTCTTCTCCCCAATCCTATTCAATACCTCCTCATTAGTTATGTGATCTACCCATCTAATCTTCAGCATTCTTCTGTAGCACCACATTTCGAAAGCTTCTATTCTCTTCTTGTTCAAACTATTTATTGTCCATGTTTCACTTCCATACATGGCTACACACCATACGAATACTTTCAGAAACGACTTCCTGACACTTAAATCAATACTGGATGTTAACAAATTTCTCTTCTTCAGAAACGCTTTCCTTGCCATTGCCAGCCTACATTTTATATCCTCTCTACTTCTACCATCATCAGTTATTTTGCTCCCCAAATAGCAAAACTCCTTTACTACTTTAAGTGCCTCATTTCCTAATCTAATTCCCTCAGCATCACCCGACTTAATTAGACTACATTCCATTATCCTTGTTTTGCTTTTGTTGATGTTCATCTTATATCCTCCTTTCAAGACACTGTCCATTCCATTCAAATGCTCTTCCAAGTCCTTTGCTGTCTCTGACAGAATTACAATGTCATCGGCGAACCTCAAAGTTTTTATTTCTTCTCCATGAATTTTAATACCTACTCCGAATTTTTCTTTTGTTTCCTTTATTGCTTGCTCAATATACAGATTGAACAACATCGGGGAGAGGCTACAACCCTGTCTTACTCCCTTCCCAACCACTGCTTCCCTTTCATGTCCCTCGACTCTTATAACTGTCATCTGGTTTCTGTACAAATTGTAAATAGCCTTTCGCTCCCTGTATTTTACCCCTGCCACCTTTAGAATTTGAAAGAGAGTATTCCAGTCAACATTGTCAAAAGCTTTCTCTAAGTCTACAAATGCTAGAAACGTAGGTTTGCCTTTCCTTAATCTTTCTTCTAAGATAAGTCGTAAGGTCAGTATTGCCTCACGTGTTCCAGTGTTTCTACGGAATCCAAACTGATCTTCCCCGAGGTTGGCTTCTACTAGTTTTTCCATTCGTCTGTAAAGAATTCGTGTTAGTACTTTGCAGCTGTGACTTATTAAGCTGATAGTTCGGTAATTTTCACATCTGTCAACACCTGCTTTCTTTGGGATTGGAATTATTATATTCTTCTTGAAGTCTGAGGGTATTTCGCCTGTTTCATACATCTTGCTCACCAGATGGTAGAGTTTTGTCAGGACTGGCTCTCCCACGGCTGTCAGTAGTTCCAATGGAATATTGTCTACTCCGGGGGCCTTGTTTCGACTCAGGTCTTTCAGTGCTCTGTCAAACTCTTCACGCAGTATCATATCTCCCATTTCATCTTCATCTACATCCTCTTCCATTTCCATAATATTGTCCTCAAGTACATCGCCCTTGTATAGACCCTCTATATACTCCTTCCACCTTTCTGCTTTCCCTTCTTTGCTTAGAACTGGGTTTCCATCTGAGCTCTTGATATTCATACAAGTCGTTCTCTTATCTCCAAAGGTCTCTTTAATTTTCCTGTAGGCGGTATCTATCTTACCCCTAGTGAGATAGGCCTCTACATCCTTACATTTGTCCTCTAGCCATCTCTGCTTAGCCATTTTGCACTTCCTGTCGATCTCATTTTTGAGACGTTTGTATTCCTTTTTGCCTGTTTCACTTACTGCATTTTTATATTTTCTCCTTTCATCAATTAAATTCAATATTTCTTCTGTTACCCAAGGGTTTCTACTAGCCCTCGTCTTTTTACCTACTTGATCGTCTGCTGCCTTCACTACTTCATTCCTCAAAGCTACCCATTCTTCTTCTACTGTATTTATTTCCCCCATTCCTGTCAATTGCTCCCTTATGCTCTCCCTGAATCTCTGTACAACCTCTGGGTCTTTTAGTTTATCCAGGTCCCATCTCCTTAAATTCCCACCTTTTTGCAGTTTCTTCAGTTTTAATCTACAGGTCATAACCAATAGATTGTGGTCAGAGTCCACATCTGCCCCTGGAAATGTCTTACAATTTAAAACCTGGTTCCTAAATCTCTGTCTTACCATTATATAATCTATCTGATACCTTTTAGTATCTCCAGGGTTCTTCCATATATACAGCCTTCTTTCATGATTCTTAAACCAAGTGTTAGTTATGATTATGTTGTGCTCTGTGCAAAATTCTACCAGGCGGCTTCCTCTTTCATTTCTGTCCCCCAATCCATATTCACCTACTATGTTTCCTTCTCTCCCTTTTCCTACACTCGAATTCCAGTCACCCATGACTATTAAATTTTCGTCTCCCTTCACAACCTGAATAATTTCTTTTATTTCATCATACATTTCTTCAATTTCTTCGTCATCTGCAGAGCTAGTTGGCATATAAACTTGTACTACTGTAGTAGGTGTGGGCTTCGTATCTACCTTGGCCACAATAATGCGTTCACAATGCTGTTTGTAGTAGCTTACCCGCATTCCTATTTTCCTATTCATTATTAAACCTACTCCTGCATTACCCCTATTTGATTTTGTGTTTATAACCCTGTAGTCACCTGACCAGAAGTCTTGTTCCTCCTGCCACCGAACTTCACTAATTCCCACTATATCTAACTTCAACCTATCCATTTCCCTTTTTAAATTTTCTAACCTACCTGCCCGATTAAGGGATCTGACATTCCACACTCCGATCCGTAGAACGCCAGTTTTCTTTCTCCTGATAACGACATCCTCTTGAGTAGTCCCCGCCCGGAGATCCGAATGGGGGACTATTTTACCTCCGGAATATTTTACCCAAGAGGACGCCATCATCATGTAATCATACAGTAAAGCTGCATGCCCTCGGGAAAAATTACGGCTGTAGTTTCCCCTTGCTTTCAGCCGTTCGCAGTACCAGCACAACAAGGCCGTTTTGGTTATTGTTACAAGGCCAGATCAGTCAATCATCCAGACTGTTGCCCTTGCAACTACTGAAAAGGCTGCTGCCCCTCTTCAGGAACCACACGTTTGTCTGGCCTCTCAACAGATACCCCTCCGTTGTGGTTGCACCTACGGTACGGCTATCTGTATCGCTGAGGCACGCAAGCCTCCCCACCAACGGCAAGGTCCATGGTTCATGTCATGTATAAATACACTTTATTGTATATGTGGAGTGTAGAAGCATACTAAAAACGTGAATGAAGTTGTCTTTCGGAATTCATTATGCCGCTATAATTTGTAGTAGCAACAAAAAATCTCCAACGTCGTAAAAGACATGTCTACTTTTTTAATATACCAAAATGAGTCTGCAATCCGCAAAGAAACTTTTGAAACGTTTAACAACTGACGCAATTACATTCCACTGCCATTTTCTTTTATTTTGATGTGAACACGACACTAGCCATTAATGTTGTATTGAGAACATCGCTCTTTGCCGCAGTTTATGTATTATAGCTGTAAACAAAATCGATATCTGGTTCCGTGACAGTCGCACCTTCGATATATCGCTTGCAAGCTTTCACGGAAGTTATCCACTTTTCTTAAATCGCCTACATACGATGGCTCCAAAAGTCACGCGATTATGGGGCAGTTTATGGCTTAGCCGTAAGCGCGATCTGTTCTAGAGTTTGCTTCCGTTCAAGAATGCTTTCTACTGTATGACTGCGTCTCGTAGCATCTTAACAATTTGCATTATAGTCCTGGAATGAAACCAGATGTCAGTATTTTTTCCTAGTTACGGAAAATGAAGGGATCCACTTCACAAGTGTTTAGGCTCTGTACTGAACTTTATCGTATTGATGAATCCTTGTTTTAATAAATTACGAAATGGCTTCTTAGAGCGCCATTATGAAAGTGTCCCAGAAAACTTACAGTTTGGAGCTTTGAAATGCAGCGAATTAGCAACGTATCACACTCCGAAATATTTGGAAGAACTGGATACATACGTTATTACTTTCTGGTATTTTTCTTCGATTTAATTTCTAGCAAATTTTTTTCGTTATTTTCTGGGACTTTTTTTAAAAAAACGTTCTTCATTCTTAGAGAAACTGATGTATCAGTCGCAATTAAACGTTCACCGCGTAGGGACTTAATGACTACTGTAAAATTAGCACAGTTATTTATATCAAGAACTCAGATTGCCACATGTAAATGTTATCTGCATGAGAACATTGCTCGAAATGTGTACACGGCCAACGGACTGACTGTCTGAACGTTTCCATGCTGCCGAAGTATCTATTACTAGTGTCTGAAATAAAAACATCAAAACAAATTTTTGCGTCACCTCTGTTCCCATAACTCCTGACGACAGACGTTGACTGCGGATATTGTGTCACAGAGAAAGTCCCTTTGACTGTTCAGACATGTCACTAAACCCGCCCAAGGGCGTAAACAACCATGCATGAGCAGCACATATTAGACGAAGGGGGTCCGACAGCCGTTCAGGTGCCTCGGAGTAAACCCGTCTTCATGGACGACAATTCGTGCCCCCCATCGTGCACATCTTGTGAATGACTTCCGTCGGGATAACGACATCGCTCGACTAGAGTGACCAGCATGTTCTCCAGGCATGAACTCTATCGAACATGCCTGGGATAGGTTGGAAAGGACTGTTTATGGACGATGTGACGTACCAACCACTCTGAGGGATCTACTCCGAATCGCCGTTGAGGGGTGGTACAATCTGGACCAACAGTCGAAGAACTTGTGGATAGTATTCACGACGAATACAGGCATGCATCAATGGAAGAGGACGTGCTACTGTGTAAAGCAATCTGGACCACCACCTCTGAAAGTCTCTCTGTATGGTGGTGCGACATGCAATGTGTGGTTTTCAGGAGGAGTAAAAAGGACGGAAATGATGTTTATGTTGATCTCTATTCCAATTTTCTGTACAGGTTCCGGAGCTCTCGGAACCGAGGTGATACAAAACTTTTTTTGATGTGTGTATATGGCGATCGAATTATAATAAATTAGCGCTACATTTTATACCTGCATTGCACTGTATCTCGATATTATTCCACGCTTAAAGTACCTATTACTACTATAATAACTACATTACCACCTTTTTTATACTTACATACGAAAAATAATTTTTGTCCTTACATTATTTTCGGTTTTTATCTAGAGCAGCAACAGTTCAGCACTATTGCTGTTATCAATAAATAAATCTGTTGTAACAGATCTGATTCATTGAACAACGAATTTTTGGGATTAGTGAAGAATGGCCGGATATAACCAGTCGGTTTTGACCATTGACTTGAGAAGCTACCAGAGATTATGTATTGCACAGATTTAACAGCAAAAGAGAACAGAGAAAACATGTGGTAGACATATATCACGTACATCCATATTTCGAACGTAACGTTAGGTACATCGTTTCTCTGAGTCCTACTGCATGTATGGGTTAACTGCAACACAGGATACAAATTTAACGTCTGTTGACTTTTTCGCCTTCGCTATGTAGGTCAGCCGAAGTACGGGACACAAATTTTACAGTTGTTGCTTTTTTCGCCTCCGCTACTAGTATCACCCTATTATTCAGTTGGTACAAGTACTAACGAAGGCGAAAAGACGGACACGTAAAATTCACGTAAAATTTCTATCCCATACTTCAGCTGAGCTGTATAGGTCAACTGAAGAATAGGGTACTAACACTAGCGAAGACGAAAAATTCTATGTACTTAACGTTGGCATCCTGTATCTCAGCTGAACTACTCAAAGCCGAAAAGAAGCCATATACATACAATTTGTAACCCTTACTTCAGTTGACCTATATAGGCCTTCGATAGTAATAGTATCGACTGAAAAATATCATAGTAGTACTAGCGACAGCGAAAAAACCGACAGCAGTAATATTTGTATACCGTTACGTATGTCGCATTTTTCGTCATTGCTAGCACCAGTATCCTATTCTTCAGTCGACCTGTGTAAGTCAACTGATGTAAGGGACACAAATTTTTCATATGTCGGTCTTTTCGCCTTCGGTAGTATCGATTGAATAATACTGTAGTAATATTGGTTCTAGCGAATGCGAAAAAAAGTGGCAACCGTAAAATTTATATCCCGTACTGTAGTTACGATGGATAAATCCATACGACCAAAGGTAATTCAAACAGTAAAAATTGTCCAGAATGACAAAGTTCTTCCAAAATATCTCAAACTCAATAATAACGGAAATTAAGTACGGAACGAATTGGAAAGAACAAATGATTTAAATTAATACAAGTGACAAAAATCGTACAAACATCTAGTCCTGTCTTTTAAAAAAAAGGTTTTATATATTTCAATTTGCAATGAATATAACCGATATGAATATAACCGATGTACTATCTAGCATAGGTCATATATAACATAGCCCGGGAGGGATAGCGCTTGAAACCAAAATCTAATTCACGTGGCTCGCGGCAGAAAGCCGCGTTCCTGTTATTAAGCGACGTGTGAATTGGAGCAGACAGTTACAGTTTCTCTCATTTGTAGCTGAAATCAAGCATTGATTTTGACAATTCAACGAACTGCAGTACTACTCTTGACATATAATAGCGCAGTTAACCTAATTTCTCCGAAATACCTGATAATAAAGCAGTGGTTATCGTTTTTACACGTGGTCAAGCTGAAACGTATTGCCAGTTCTTTTAACAAGCGACAGAAGATTATTCTGAAGTGAATACTTTTTTTTTGCACTGTGAATTCTTGTAGTCCACTGCTTCCACAAGAGTGGAAGACAAAATAAGTTTCGAACGGAGCATTAGTTTTCTAACGATTACACGTGAATGTGTATGAAATGCTTTAGTAAGCTTTTTCAAGAAAGGAAATTCGTTTATGTGCATAATGTCAGGAATTTACACAAAATAAGCACATATGTTTTCCCAGTACAGATATCCAAACAATATTAAGATAGGAAGCGTAATATATTACAAAACGTATTATTATACTGGTGTAGGGAGCTAGATATCAATGATATGTCGTCTCAAAAGCTTAGTCATTCACAAAGTTTTACATCCAAGGACAAAAATCCATGATAACTTTCAACTTATGGAAATACCTCTGCAAGTATTTTAAAGTAATTAACTTACACAACTGAGATTTTCGTCACTTACCTAATCCGTAGGATTCAAAACAAGACTTGTCTACGCATATGTGAAGGACTTTCCATCTGCATCTAGTAAAAAGCACAATAGCACAGCATTTGATCTATAACAAAAATGTCATAAATTGTTCACTATGAACGCGTAATGACATACTCGGCTTCGTGTCCTGAGTCACGTGACTTAGATGTTGGTTTCAGTAAAATGACATCATGCGCAGTCTGTGTTATCTATGGTCTATGGTATTTATGACTCGAAAATATAGACATTAGTATCTATGAGTGAACTATGACGTCATTGGTCAAAGCCGACATGTTGTATCCCATTCTTCAGTTGGCCCGAAGTTCTGCTCTTAGCGTAAAAGCCAACCACGCTTTCCTTCATTAATCGTACGAGCGGCACCTGACTGTTTCATGGCGGCCACATGGCATTGAGATGCAATAGCTAAGGAATAAGCAGAGCGTTCTGCTATCAGGAGAAAATTGAAGTGGTTGGTCACAAAAACAGCAATGTAAATGTACTTATCATAACGAATCTAATCTAGTAAAAATTGTTTACAGATGGAATGGAATTGTCATAAAATGATCGAAGCTAGTACAGTGTCTTAAAATTAACTTCACCTATAGCGAAGTGGAGTGTACGGTACACAGCCACTAAAAGTATGCATGTATCAGAAGTAAACCAAGGTGGTTTTACCAAATACACTGTTTACAGTTAGATTACGAGGTCATCTAATTTTCCATCTCCACAGATAAATGCACTCTCGGATTTTCACGTATGACGCTGTCGCTATCTTCAAAAATGTCAACAGAACGAGGCTACTCGGACTTGTGACCACCACCACAATGGCTGATAACTCAATAATATCTTAGAACCATCGTCGAACAGAAAATACACTGGTAGTATGAAACCAGCGAAAATATGGAGACGAGCAGCGCTACAAAGAAATTCAATCCAAAATATGTACCAAAAGGCGGCGATATGGCAGTCATCGCCATTTCATCACTATTGGTTAAACCTGACAGATAGTATCGCGTATTCCTGCTGACTCCGAATCTCATACAAGTCATGCGGAAATACAGAAGCGTCCGATCTTACCCGTCGGCTTTGACCCATGACGTCACAAATACCGCGGAAACGACTATAAACAATTCCAATATGGCGGATATAAAAACATCGCATACGTATTGTAAACACTGAAATACACAAGTTTCACAAAAAGCCTAATGACTGTAACGGGACAAGCGTGGGAAATTAGGGGTTTTTGGGTGCGGAGAAACTAAATATACAGAAATGTAGCCACCGACCGCCATTCAAAACCACGCAAAACAACGAAATAAATCAACATCACAAAACTGACCAAATACCAAAAAACACATTCCTATCCATAATCGGACACTTCCCTTAACCTATATAGCTCAACAGAACCTACCGATCACATCCCCCAATAGAAAACTAAGAAACGAAAGCTTCCCTTACACCTACATACATCGGCACTTATGCAGTTTAGCAGGTACGGAAAAAATTTTTCATTTTTTTTCAAAATTTGATCATCATGTGTCGTTATGCGGTGGGGGGAGTCTGCAGTGCCCCCCCATCCCCCCACAGGCTTCATTAGTGTCAAATCAATATTTTCGAATCATAGGCGGCCGCTGCCGCGGCCGCATTCCAAAAAAAACTCCCAACCTAACCTCAAGTGGGCTACGCTACAGATCAATATGTTCATCAAATTGCTTCATATTACGTATACATGTTCATTAGTGTCAAATCAATATTTTCGAATCATAGGCGGCCGCTGCCGCGGCCGCATTCCAAAAAAAAACTCCCAACCTAACCTCGTATTCAGGGCTACGCTACAGATCAATGTGTAGGTCCCTTACGTCACGGGTCAAAGCCGACGCGTGAGATCGGATGTTTCCAACCTATACCCAATACACAAAACATACATAAATAACCAAAAAAAAAAACGGAACTTACCTCAAAAAAGTTCCAGCTCCACAAACTAGATTGGCCACCACAATCACACACAAATGCACACACGCACGCACGCACACACACACACACACACACACACATACAAAAACACACACACACACACACCAACGAAAAAATACTGAACTAAAATAAAAACCCAACCCACCCAAACGTCAACCCCCTCCCCCACAACTCCAAAATACAACACACAAACACTATACAACAAAATAAACCACCCACCCACCTACCCAGCCCACCCTAACTAACCACTTTCGGTCTATACATTTTACCCACAGCCCTTAAAAAAACCCGAAGAATGCAATAGCCCTCTGGGACACTCTTCCGCCAACAGTACTCATCTAAATGAGACTGAAGGTTGGAAGAGCGCCTCTTCCCCCTCCCAAGAACTGACTTAACCGCTCCCCACATCCCCTCAATTGTGTTAGTGCAAGCCCCAGTATCATAATTCTTAAACTCTAGACTGTGGTTCACTACTAAATGATTAAATCCCCTCTCACCCAACCCCCTATATGAAGAAAACGCATCTGAAACTACTGTGGACCCCGGCTCTACATACTCCTCAATTAACCCCACTAATTCAGGCTTCGACCTCCCCTCCACAACCCTAAAAACACATTCAGTACCCCCACCCCCCTGAACAACAGCCCCCCACACCCAAAGACCAGCCACAGACTTCCCCCTCCCATACTTCCTTTTACCAAACTGCGACTCATCCATCTCCACAAGCACCCCATGCCCACCCAACTTACCCCTGTACTTAATAAATTCGGAACACACCTCACGACAAAAGGAATACCAGTCTAAAACAGTCCTCTCACTCACACCAGTCTCAAACGCGCAAAAACTCTGCCCGCAACTATAACAAAAATAATACGTAATAAGCACAATCTCACGCATGGCCAATCTAGACTTCTCGAACCAGGTACCACGCCTTACAGAACGCCATACGCCATCTTTCCGGCAACACCACATGTATCCGTCCCTGGTCCGAGAGTCCGGAACTTTAACCAATTTCATAGGTTCACGGCACACACCGCACTTCACGACCTCGGCAATTAAGCCAAATAGCTGAAGAAATTTAATCAGCTCTAAAGCTGTCTCCCCCATCATCGCCCTCAACCGAACACTGTTAAGGCGGTCTTTCATATCCATTCCTGAACAAAAAACCACAACCAAATACACTCAATAACAAACTCACCCGACGTACAGCAATGAGCATTAAATTAACCATTAACTCACTAATAGAAATTCCGCTTCAAATCCAACACCTGAGCAACAGAAAACTGACCCCACCACACGAAACAAACGAAACAAACGAAAACCATGAACACACCACCAGAGAGCACGACAAACAAAAACAAGACATCTACAAACACGCCACAATCGCAAATCAAACTCCGCGCCGTAATGACGTCACACACCACAACACGCTTACGTCACGGGTCAAAGCCGACGGGTAAGATCGGACGCTTCTGTTGACCCAGTCATGCTCTCTCATTGAACAATACTGTGGGTACAAGTTATCCATTAGTCGTACCATTATTATGGTCGATAATTAATAATTAATTTGTCAGCAGTTTTATGCTTTATTTTGTAAGAAGTTGTGCTATGTTTCCTTCATCTTTCCGCCTTTTATAAAACTAAATTAATTTGAGCTTCACTCTCCCCCTCCTCTCGCCACCAACAAACGTCCTGAGCACGCCCTTGGCTGGGGCCTAACTCCACTGAACTACGCAGTCGACCACGAAGGCAAATATTTTCAGCTGCTATGCAGACATACATTCTTTTGGCGTTTTCTTTATCTTTCCAGGAGAAATGATGGTCAAGGTGGATATTAGTTGTTACGAAATTCATGAACCAGTTGAATGTCTCTTCAAACAGCTAAGGATTCTTACACTGAAATTTTATAACATCTCTTCGTTTATGTGATCTGCGACTGACAGTATCAACTTATTTCAAAAGGGAACAGTAGTAGCCATTCAGTGAACACATGATATAGTAACGACTTTCATACTGTAACCTTAAACTAAAGCATTCAGCAATCGGTAACAGACTTTTTTAACTATGCATCCACAAGAAAGTAATGCATTTAGTGACACACCGTTGATTTTCAAATGCAAATTGACGGTTTTACTCCGGGGAAACCTATTCTATTTCCAGAACATGTACTATACTGTCTCATAAGAACTCATTAACGCACCATTCTCGCCAAATTAATAAATACTTCGTTTCGTTTAATGCTTGATTACCAAAACCAAGTGGCATGCATTACACATATAAAGGCCGGAGATGATTTGCAATTATTAATTGTCCTAAACTAACAACCGCAGTCACTGTATTCTCATAGACAAAAGTGCTGGTAACTAAATAAAATGCAAAAAGTCAAGGAATGGTCAAAATCAACAAGACGATTACGAAAACGATTAAACGGTAGAAATAACTTCAGATAAAATTGTTTGTCAATAAGACTCAGCAGCTCGTAATGACGAAACGAACACGTTTCTTGCTCGTATATCATCGTCAGACTCACGTTAAATATAATGTAATAGATGTAAACAAAGTCGCTGGTGTCATGTCCACAGGCTCCCTACAAAATTGTGGCAAGTGTAGTCAATAGCGTATGAGATACTGATCAAAAGTTTAAAATGAAGACTGGTGCCTCGTCTGCGCTACAAAAAGCATAACATTGTGATGCTTTACTCACAGATTGCAGCCCATAGGTTAGCCATCACGCCGCGCCAACTGCTCTCCGCCGCAACAAATGAGAATGTGCAGACAAATGAACGTCGAAGTATTCGGTGCGTGAATTTTTCTCGGAGTTCCGTTAAAAGCGCTCCAGCGGCATTTCCACCAACACGGCTGTTGAAAGATGACCAACGATTTAATGGATGCGGAACACTAAATATCCGTATTAATCTAATCTCCCGTCATAGTCAAGCTGCGACGCGTTGAGAATATCGATTACTAATTCTGTCGGAAAGTTGCTGCGCTGCAGTATACTGAAAATAAGGACGCAGTATGAATTTAGCAGTATTTCCTGTAACTGTTACGGTGCATCAGAGATTACGTGCAGCGCGCGATAAGCATAGAGATGTAACATAACTGTCTCTAAAACTAAGGCCCGTGTAACACTCAAGTATATTCGACAGTCTTTTCGTAATAACGAAACGAACACGTTTCTTGCTCATATATCGTCAGACTCACGTTAAATATAATGTAATAGATGTAAACAAAGTCGCTGGTGTCATGTCCACAGGCTCCCTACAAAATTGTGGCAAGTGTAGTCAATAGCGTACGAAATACTGATCAAAAGTACCCCAGTATACCGTCAAAGATATTATAAAACTCTTTATAAAAACTTTGACAAAATTATTTTACCTTGTGATATGGACGCGAGAAAGGAGTTAGACACTGAACTTATTATTGTACAATTCCGACCAATATTTCATTTTGTCTGACTACTTCTTAGAGCATTACGTCAAAAAGAAAATAGTTCACATGTGCTGCACAATGCCGTTGACGCTTCGAAACATTTATTTCACGTTATGGAAAGTCTTCATTTTGGTGGGATCATTGGACCTTCTGAGGATTGAGGGATATTTCGATAAAAGCATATTGTAGTGAACATGCGCCTACGCGTCGCATTTCCACAATAAGACGCCGACATTTATGTCATATTTTTCGGCGTATTTCGAGCTACAAAATATCAGTATTCCTCCAGAAACATAATAGGTTTGGGTGGAGACATTCTTATAAAAGCATTGTGTCTAAATACATTTTAGCGTCAACTAATGCAAAATTTTGCAATTACAGACAAATAAACAAGAACATAAATAAAATAGACATTTTCATTACAAGATTTTTGTGCATAGCAAGATATACCTTAGGAATGCAGCTGTAGTGAAGACAACTATGCGTATGAATGAAGTAAAAAAGAAAATTAAGGAATGTTACTACGTGTCTCAAAGAAAATTAACTATATATTTCGAGTTTAAACGGCGAGACTCCATTACGAAGGGAGAAAATGAATAAATTCATGTGTGTCAATAAAGAAACGTTGTGAATACTCCTAATGACAGAATTAACGCTGATATCGATGTCCGTATTATACGTAACAGAAATTAACGATATAAACTGTTTCTAAACTAAGGAATATGTAACAATTAAGCATACAGAAACACAATTCGTAGAGCACAGCAGTCATTATGACGTCAAAACCGACTGCTAGTGCCGTAAATTCCTCTTGAACTAATATCCTGAAATAAAATCACTTGAGTAATTAGCGGAATTAGCTTGCCGATGAAATTATCTATAGTATCATCTTGAGTTCATTCGCTTCCATTTGCATGTAATACAAAATTACAAACTATAGCTCGTGAAATATTCCACCTGTGCACGTACACTACTCCTGGCCTTGTGACATGGCGCATTATCTTGTTGAAAACTGCCATTTCATCGGGAACATAATGGAGTGTACGTGGTCTGCAACCAGTGTACGATATTCCATGGCCGTCATGGTGCCTTGCACGTACTCCACAGGACCCATGGATGCCCACATGAATGATTCTCAGAGCATAATCAGCCGCCGCCGGCTTGTCTCCGTCCCGCAGTACAGGTGTCAAGGAGCTGTTAACTGGAAGACGACGGATTCGCGCCCTCCCATCGGCATGATGAAGAAACTAACAGGATTTATTAGACCATGCAACTCTCTGCCACAGCACCAACATACATGGTAACGTCCCATTTAAGTAGTAGTTGCCAATGTCGTGGTGTTAATTTTGGCACATGCATGGGTCGTCGGCTGCAGTGGCCCATCGTTAGGAGTGTTCGGTGTACTGTGTGTTCAGACACACTTGTACTCGGCCCTGCATTTAAGTTTGAGGTTAGTTCACCTTGGTTTCACCACACGTTGAAGACACTCACAACAACAGTCCTCGAACGCCCGATAAGTGGTGGTTTCCGTAAAGCTCGTGCCGAGCCTGCGAGCCATCGCAACTGCCCTCGGTCAAAATTCAAATAGATCGCGCGCCTTCCCCATTCTACACACGGACAGCATGCTCACTAGTGCACTGCTAGCGTTATTGCATCTAGCTGGAACCACATCTAGATATTCTAAGTTGGCGGTGAACAAATAAAGTAAACAATTTGTTTCATATAGCTACTTTTTATTTAGAACACAATTACATGGAACCTGTTGCGGCGGAAGTAGTTGGTACGCCATATTTCTCGGAAGATTTCACCTTTTTCAGCGAGTCTTTTTTGTTTTTTTGTATTTATAAAACGCCGTGCAAGTCAGCTTGTAGTTAAACTGGCACTTTAAGGCTTATTCCACAGTCCCTGGCAGCATTCGATTTCTTTCATCAGTCCACTGCCGACATCGGCGGAAGTGTTCTTTCCACAGTGGCGTTGTGTACAGGAGCAGAAAACAGATACTCGCATAATTTTAGAAATTGGTATTTGCGTCTAGGATTTTTAGTTTCCTCAAGAAAGTAAATCCACCTTTCTTCCACGGAGTGTTTAAGACTTGCAATCTTCTGAGTCACGCTTACTTTCTAAAAAGCCTTTCTGGTACATATATTTCTGAAAACAATAGTCGCCAGAAATCTTCCCATAAGTTTTAGTCACTTATACAATAGTGTTTTCAATTATAATTCAGTCTGGGATTTCAGATAGCGTCGTCCTATCAAACACTTGATATTTACTAATCTAAACAGCCCATGACGCAGGGTTTTTCGCATTGTACCGTATCGGTCATTAGTGCTTTTTCCCGTTCCGTTCGTGTATGGAGCGCGCCATGAAATGACTGCTAAATGCAGACTCTGTGCCCGCTGTAGTGAATACACTCTTGTCTTTTACATCTCTACAGGAGCTATGCTTTGTAGTTTATTCTTACATTCCTCAGATAAACATTAATCTAGAACAACTGAGTACAGCCAGTACAGCAGAATGATTTTTAAATCGAAATAACTTCTGCCTCCAAGAGAGCTTTTACAAGCAAGTAGATGGTCTGGCAATGGACACACGCTAATCCCCTTGTTATCAGAAATGTTCATGGAGCAGTGACAGACTGATTTTCTTAAAGAGTGAACCACCGGCAAAACATGCAGTAAAATAGTACAGATATGGTGATGATATTCTTTAGATATGGAAATATTCCAATAGACAATTCCAGAAGTTCTTGGAAAATACGGACCCATGGTTTAGTAACATATGGAGTATGGAGTAAGGTGGTTCCACCATTAATTTTCTTCAAACACAAAATAGTAACCACAAATATCAAATTTACCGGAAAACTCCTTTACAGGAACGTTCATCCCAGCTAGCTCTCCTCACTCAACAACTTACAAACATGCAACATTCCATAGAAAAGTATGACCAGGAGCTTAGTACATTAAAACAATAACTGCAAGTAACTAATTTAAATGTAACATAACCGATAACGTTCTCAATAACAAACCGAAGAAACAACCCACATCCGTAATATCCAGTGAACAACATAGACCGAAAAGGAGATGGTGTATATTCTCTTCTGTAAGCAAAATTTCTAAGGTAACCTTTTAACTTTTACAAAGCAAAAGGTTTTTCTGTGTTTTTTGATGTCCTATAGACATTAGGTACATGTTTCTTCAAGTCAAAGGATAAACAAACTGACATCATGAAAAGTTGAGTTTTTAGGAACATCTATCAAGAGTGTCTATCTAGCTATATGGAACAGACTGGACGGTCAATCGATATTATGCTCATGAAACACCTCAGGAACTGGAGAGTACGTGAACCAGATTCATCCTTTGTTGAACATCACTGAATCCAGAACCAAGAATGTGTAACAGATGTAGAAGTCCTACATATAGCGAGAAAGGATGTACAACTCACTCCACTACAAGTTAAACGAACAGATAACTGTAGCGTCACATTTATCGCTCAACAAGCACACTCATTTCAGTTATTCACCCCTTTGAGATATTGTTGTAGCTTCTTCATACGAGCGGAACTTTCGTGCCTCCATTCATAAATAAGTATTCACATAATCATCCATTCCTCTGCCCACAGCTTTACTTCTGGATATGTTTAATGACATTTAGAGTAAATGTTATCCTAATGGATATTGAAGGCTGTACAATACAAATGTAACTGTGTCAAAATAGCCAACAGACGTAACTTTTATATTTTAAGCCCAAAAGTAATAGACCAGTGATTTCACATGTATCTATCTTTGCTTGGTTGCTATTTTTGGAATCAGTCGTGGCTGGAGTAATGGGTTTCCAAACCGAAATACAAGTCGCACAAAACTAATAAAGTTTTGTGAAACAAGGCAAAAAACGGTTTCATTTAGTTAATAATCTACACAACAAAACGTAATGTTTCACCATAATCCAAAATTTAATCAATGATATTAATACTAATATGTGACCACAGCTATTCGTGGTATATAGCCAGTGTTCCCTACTGAAAAATTATAAGTCGGTATCGACAGCTTTTTCGGAGCAGCCAACCTAGCCAAACAAAACATAGTTAGTAAGACGACACTGTCTTTAGCTCGTCTTCGTACTCGCAAACAAGAGCAGATGTAACACTGAGAGCTCGAGATCACAGAAATGTTACGTGTAGGCTACTTGAATTTATAGTTTAAATTTGATGATATATTCAGTGGAGCTACTCTTTGAACTAAGTATGTAGCAATTACTGAATAAATTCGCCTGTATCCGTCTGGAGCGTTTTTAATTTTTTGGAACACTAATGGCAACTTGTCAGTATCCATAAAAAGTTCCATTCCAATCCACTTAAAAACCTACGTAATATCGACCTTTAAATCATTTTCTTGAAAGCAAAACACCTGACTATACTAGATCTTTCCTTTCCCTGATAGTCATGGGGGAGGGGGGTCCTCCTTGCCCCCAGATATGGACGCTCTTGCCTGGATGCGTGATGCGTGTTACTCAACTTTAGCATCTTCTTTAGGCTGGATACCCTTTCCCCCCCCCCCCCCCCCCATGAACCATGGACCTTGCCGTTGGTGGGGAGGCTTGCGTGCCTCGGCGATACAGATGGCCGTACCGTAGGTGCAACCACAACGGAGGGGTATCTGCTGAGAGGCCAGACAAACATGTGGTTCCTGAAGAGGGGCAGCAGCCTTTTCAGTAGTTGCAGGGGCAACAGTCTGGATGATTGACTGATCTGGCCTTGTAACATTAACCAAAACGGCCTTGCTGTGCTGGTACTGCTGTACTGTATGATTAAATGATGATGGCGTCCTCTTGGGTAAAATATTCCGGAGGTAAAATAGTCCCCCATTCGGATCTCCGGGCGGGGACTACTCAAGAGGACGTCGTTATCAGGAGAAAGAAAACTGGCATTCTACGGATCGGAGCGTGGAATGTCAGATCCCTTAATCGGGCAGGTAGGTTAGAAAATTTAAAAAGGGAAATGGTTAGGTTAAAGTTAGATATAGTGGGAATTAGTGAAGTTCGGTGGCAGGAGCAACATGACTTTTAGTCAGGTGATTACAGGGTTATAAATACAAAATCAAATAGGGGTAATGCAGAAGTAGGTTTAATAATGAATAAAAAAATAGGAGTGCGGGTTAGCTACTACAAACAGCATAGTGAACGCATTATTGTGGCCAAGATAGACACAAAGCCCATGCCTACTACAGTAGTACAAGTTTATATGCCAACTAGCTCTGCAGATGATGAAGAAATTGATGAAATGTATGACGAGGTAAAAGAAATTATTCAGGTAGTGAAGGGAGACGAAAATTTAATAGTCATGGCTGACTGGAATTCGTCAGTAGGAAAATGGAGAGAAGGAAACATAGTAGGTGAATATGGATTGGGGGGGAAGAAATGAAAGAGGAAGCCGCCTTGTAGAATTTTGCACAGAGCATAACTTAATCATAGCTAACACTTGGTTCAAGAATCATGAAAGAAGGTTGTATACCTGGAAGAATCCTGGGGATACTAAAAGGTATCAGATAGATTACATAATGGTAAGACAGAGATTTAGGAACCAGGTTTTAAATTGTAAGACATTTCCAGGGGCAGATGTGGATTCTGACCACAATCTATTGGGTATGAACTGCAGATTGAAACTGAAGAAACTGCAAAAAGGCGGGAATTTAAGGAGATGGGACCTGGATAAACTGAAAGAACGAGAGGTTGTAGAGAGTTTCAGGGAGAGCATAAGGGAACAATTGACAGGAATGGGGGAAAGAAATACAGTAGAAGAAGAATGGGTAGCTCTGAGGTATGAAGTAGTGAAAGCAGCAGAGGATCAAGTAGGTAAAAAGGCGAGGGCTAGTAGAAATCCTTGGGTAACAGAAGAAATATTGAATTTAGTTGATGAAAGGAGAAAATATAAAAATGCAGTAAACGATGCAGGCAAAAAGGAATACAAACGTCTCAAAAATGAGATCGACAGGAAGTGCAAAATGGCTAAGCAGGGATGGCTAGAGGACAAATGTAAGGATGTAGAGGCTTGTCTCACTAGGGGTAAGATAGATACTACCTACAGGAAAATTAAAGAGACCTTTGGAGAGAAGAGAACCACTTGTATGAATATCAAGAGCTCAGATGGCAACCCAGTTCTAAGCAAAGAAGGGAAGGCAGAAAGGTGGAACGAGTATATAGTGGGTTTATACAAGGGCGATGTACTTGAGGTCAATATTATGGAAATGGAAGAGGATGTAGATGAAGATGAAATGGAAGATAAGATACTGCGTGAAGAGTTTGACAGAGCACTGAAAGACCTGAGTCGAAACAAGGCCCCGGGAGTAGACAACATTCCATTAGAACTACTGATGGTCTTGGGAGAGCCAGTCATCACAAAACTCTACCATCTGGTGAGCAAGATGTATGAGACAGGCGAAATACCCACAGACTTCAAGAAGAATATAATAATTCCAATCCCAAAGAAAGCAGGTGTTGACAGATATGAAAATTACCGAACTGTCAGTTTAATAAGTCACAACTGCAAAATACTAACGGGAATTCTTTACAGACGAATGGAAAAACTGGTAGGAGCGGACCTCGGGGAAGATCAGTTTGGATTCCGTAGAAATTTTGGAACACGTGAAGCAATACAAACCTTACGACTTATCTTAGAAGAAAGATTAAGAAAAGGCAAACCTACGTTTCTAGGATTTGTAGACTTAGAGAAAGCTTTTGACAACGTTAACTGGAATACTCTCTTTCAAATTCTGAAGGTGGCAGGGGTAAAATACAGGGAACGAAAGGCTATTTACAATTTGTACAGAAACCAGATGGCAGTTATAAGAGTCGAGGGGCATGAAAGGGAAGCAGTGGTTGGGAAAGGAGTGAGACAGGGTTGTAGCCTCTCCCCGATGTTATTCAATCTGTATATTGAGCAAGCAGTAAAGGAAACAAAAGAAAAATTCGGAGTAGGTATTAAAATCCATGGAGAAGAAATAAAAACTTTGAGATTCGCCGATGACATTGTAATTCTGTCAGAGACAGCAAAGGAACTGGAAGAGCAGTTGAACGGAAAGGACAGTGTCTTGAAAGGAGGATATAAGATGAACATCAACAAAAGTAAAACGAGGATAATGGAATGTAGTCAAATTAAATCGGGTGATGCTGAGGGGATTAGATTAGGAAATGAGACACTTAAAGTAGTAAAGGAGTTTTGCTATTTAGGGAGTAAAATAACTGATGATGGTCGAAGTAGAGAGGATATAAAATGTAGACTGGCAATGGCAAGGAAATCGTTTCTGAAGAAGAGAAATTTGTTAACATCGAGTATAGATTTAAGTGTCAGGAAGTCGTTTCTGAAAGTATTTGTATGGAGTGTAGCCATGTATGGAAGTGAAACATGGACGATAACCAGTTTGGACGGGAAGAGAATAGAAGCTTTCGAAATGTGGTGCTACAGAAGAATGCTGAAGATAAGGTGGGTAGATCACGTAACTAATGAGGAGGTATTGAATAGGATTGGGGAGAAGAGAAGTTTGTGGCACAACTTGACTAGAATAAGGGATCGGTTGGTAGGACATGTTTTGAGGCATCAAGGGATCACAAATTTAGCATTGGAGGGCAGCGTGGGGGGTAAAAATCGTAGAGGGAGACCAAGAGATCAATACACTAAGCAGATTCAGAAGGATGTAGGTTGCAGTAGGTACTGGGAGATGAAGAAGTTTGCACAGGAAAGAGTAGCATGGAGAGCTGCATCAAACCAGTCTCAGGACTAAAGACCACAACAACAACAACAACAGCCCTTTTTCCTGTATAGGCAGCATTTCGCTTTCTAGACAGAGCAATTGGATGTAGCATTTGTTTTGCTGTTTTCAATATCACATCATTGTACAACATTTAGCATCGTTTTGCCAGTTTGGATCCGAATCACAGGTCGCTTTCCACGAAATGGAGAGGGAGGAGTTGAACCAAGATCAGCCTCATCATTTGTTTCAGCCCTTTCGCGGGCGCAATAGCAGCTCAACGAAGACAATTTTTTTGAAATCTTGTTAGAATCGTCACCAACTGACCATTTTATTTTTTGATAATTTTATTTTTGTGCTTTAGGAGCAAAATTTGTGGTGGTACGTGTATCACCACGGCACCTTTGTGAGGTATTGAAACAGATGATAAATGTATTTCCCACTTCTGTTTTGTGAGCTGTTATATGTTGCCCCTACATATAAAAAATAATGAACAATATTTTCTGTTTTTACTTTCTATTTTCTTTGTCTTCATTAAAAAAAAAACATTTGGTAACGATGTTATAGTTTACTTACCACCAAGTGAAAACAGTTCTTGAAACTTTATCACGCAATAAAGATATGAGCCGATACAGGTATATTGCAGAAGCGAAGCAATGTGTTCCGAGAACAGTTGTAATCCCACGAAAAACAAACAGTGTTGTAGCAGTGTCCATACACCTGGTGCAGTGTACTACCACAAGATGTCAGGCATAAACAGAGGCGGTAAAACGTTTTCCCAAAACCTTTGTGATACCCCTAAGTTGATGGTAAGTATGCTTCCCAAGGACCACTAATGACAGATTAGTCTTCTGCTTAGTATACCTCCCAAGCCCCTTCCAGAAACCTAATTGGTGCTAACTATACTTTCCAACAACCATTAAAACATCATTGTTTGCTGGGATACATACTTCCCACAGTCCTGAAAGCTGTATTCCATATCAAACACAAACTACAACTGGTGCAGCGGACTGCTACTAGATGTCAGGAGCGTACAGAAGTGGTAACAAATATTCCTTTAAAAGCTGTAAAGAAATACGTTTCGTGGGAAGTGTACCCCCATGGCCCGAAAAAGTGTTAAAAAATAAAAATGAAATATCTTCATAACTCACATCTCGGCACGGCAAAGTTAAATTGGAAACAATGTGGATACAACAATAGCAGAGTACTGACACACTTTCTTGGAAGCTAAGATTGGTAACAACCTGAAACAAATGAACATCGTTCCGATGCCATAAACAGTTTTTCGACTTTTATCGAAACAGCGACTTCTGTCAGGTACCGCGCCGTAGCTGTTTACAAAGTGAACAATTATAACTTGAAGTGAGTGACGGAAAATATAAAATAATACAAAATTGACTGAACTGAAATGAATGGGATCGGTGCTGGTGAAATTAGTGAAAACCACTGATAAGGACTGATGTCACTTAAGCCCTTTCAGGGTACAATATCAAATACTGGGGTGAGTAAAACGAAAATCATGAATTTTGAATAAAAAAGCATAAAACTGAGCTAGCAGCCATTAATCATCTGACTTACTATCCATGGAGATTAAGTGTTTTATTGATTACGTTTTTTAAATATTTACGACACAATAACACGCGCATTTCACAATGCCGTAACCAGTTTCGACCACGGAGTGTTCATCTTCAGACTAAGGGCACATGCTGCGATTGTGGAAACTGAGTTCATCATTGTGAAATGCACTGTCATTGTGTTGTACAATATGAAAGAATATTGACACAGGATGTGTGTCCACATACAGTTCTCAGCAGGGAGAGTCTAATTTCTGTTTGATCTTTTGTCCGTAACCTATAAACTGTTCCTGCTACAATATATAAAATCCGTTAACTGTGTTCGTCATTACATGTAATTTGCATTAATAGTCTGAAAGTATTTGTATGGAGTGTAGCCATGTATGGAAGTGAAACAAGGACGATAAATAGTTTGGACAAGAAGAGAATAGAATCTTTCGAAATGTGGCGCTACAGAAGAATGCTGAAGATTAGATGGGTAGATCACATAACTAATGAGGAGGTATTGAACAGAATTGGGGAGAAGAGAAGTTTGTGGCACAACTTGACAAGAAGAAGGGACCGGTTGGTACGACATATTCTGAGGCATCAGGGGATCATAAATTTAGCATTGGATGGCAGCGTGGAGGGTAAAAATCGTAGAGGGAGACCAAGAGATGAAAACACTAAGCAGATTCAGAAGTACTGGGAGATGAAGAAGCTTGCACAGGATAGAGTAGCATGGAGAGCTGCCTCAAACCAGTCTCAGGACTGAAGACAACAACAACAACAACATCTTTGATAGACACAAAACATAATTTAGATGTAGTCTACTCCATCGCTGCAAACTGGATTCAAGCGGGAGCAGATGGGACGCACGTAACTCTACTGCGTTCATCATAAGAATAAACCTGATGTTAGTGGCAAATGTTAATACGGAGCATTTGCATGGTGTGCTCGACGCTGAGAAAGTGACTGTTTTTCATAATTGTACGACACTGTGATTCGTGTGAGACAACATCTGTGGTAAAAAACAATGGACATAGTCTAAATAAAGATTATTTGGTTTTTCATTTTCGTCTTAAAAATGTAACTGTTATGGTTTCTTAATTTAAGCAACCTTTATTAACAGTCTTTCGTAAAATTTAGTTAAGGCAACAGTCGACATCGCAATAACAATTGTTTATTGTGAACGGTTTCGGCTTGCCATCCTCAGATTTTTTGGCGTCCTTTGGTTGATGCTGGCGGCGCCTCGATTGGCTTTAATATAAGCCGAAACGGGCCATAGGAGTGCGTCTCAAATACATCAAATACAGTCTCTCGGAAAACTTCAAAGTGAATTCTTTTTCTATAAATTTATGAAAAACATTAAGACAACCTATTTCTCGTCACTTTTTAACCATGTTCCACAAGCGTGTTTCAGTACGGAGCAGGAAGCAGCCTCAGCCATTTTCACTCATACTGCATATTAACCACCTGACAATCAGAGAACAACAATACAGAGACTGTGATTGTACGCGAGTTGTGAAATAAAAACTACGTAGCTAAAGTGACATTAAGAAAAACTTGGATGGCTGATAATACATTAGAATATCTTAAAGTTTCATTTAATGTAGGTTAGTTATCTTTATATATATAATTCTACTGTACGTGTGTATGTCACTGAACTCCTCCCAATCGAATTACTTTTGAATGCATTATGGGAACAGCAGTGATCAATGTCTTGTAAATAATTACTATTAAAAACAGTCTTGATCACGATTTATTTTACAGGTGACCGGTTTCGACCACTACTGTGGTCATCTTCAGACCAATGGGTTGGAACGCCAACAGAAAGGCGTTCCAACCCATTGGTCTGAAGATGACCACAGTAGTGGTCGAAACCGGTCACCTGTAAAATAAATCGTGATCAAGACTGTTTTTAATAGTAATTATAATCCTCCCAATCGGCTGAACCGATCCGAATGAATTTTTTTGTATGTGTTAGGGTCGCGCCCTGGATGGTTTAGTTTTACAAATCAGTCCGGCAGATGGCGCTGCAGTCAGTATCTAGGTTATTTATCTATACTGCAACTAAACGGCTGGATCGACTTGAATGAATTTTTGTGAATGCATTCAAGTGGGGGCCTGGATAATTTAGATTCACAAATTAGCCAGGCAGATGGTGCTGCAGTCGATATCTAGGTTATTTATCTATACTGCAACTAAACGGCTGGATGAAGTGAATGAATTTTTGTGTATGCATTCAAGTAGGCGCCTGGAAAATTTGCATTCTTATATCAGCACGGTAGGCGGCGTTGCATTTTTGTGTGCAATATTGAGCGTATTATGTTCAGATATAAGTTACGTGCATAGGATTTCGTTTATTTTCCGACAATTTAATTTGAGTGCATTATATTATGTGTGTTTCGTTATTTTGAAATTTTAATTTTTTTGTACGGAGTCTTTGGATATTTCAGGTGTCGCATTTCAGCGTATATTAAGTGTATTATATTCACTTATAAGTTACGTACATAAAACAAATGCCATTTCGTTGACGAGGAGGAAATATTGGTCGACGGACCACGGAATTCACTATTAGTCCAGAACCGTCGGTTAAATAGATCGGCATAAGATCAGTTGATGGACAATTATAATTTAAGAAACCAGGCTGCAATCAGACATGCTAATGAAAGTCAAGAGCAGCGCAACGAACGCCTTAGAGCTAATGCATTGACAGACAAAGACTGACCCGTCAACGAGTCACCGACACATTCAGAAGACGTGAACAACAGCGTTTGCAAGTGTATCGCGCATTGACACGTGCATCACTTCTTCGGCTTGCTTTGAATATGAGGAGGACATCGACTTTTCGTCACATTCACAAATTGTAATCGGTGCTATGAACAAACAATGCCAACACTGTCATGCACTCAAATACAAAGGTGAATCGGCCGGTTTCCGCTGCGCGTCTGGAAAAGTTGTATTGCCACCACTGAATTCGCTGCCAGAACCATTGAATACACTATTGCGTGGAGGTACATCTCAATCTAAATTGTTTTTGCGTAAAATTCACAAATTCAATTCGTGCTTTCAAATGACATCATTTGGAGCAACAAAAATTGTTCAGAACGAGGATGGTCCCAATTTTCAATCAACGTTTAAGATTCAGGGCCAAGTGTATCATAAAATTGGTTGCTTAATGCCGATGCCTGATACCGATTCAAAATTTCTGCAAATCTACTTCATGGGTATTGAGGAGCAGCAAATAAACGCACGGTGCCAGTACAATCATATCGAGCAGATGGAGGAGCGAGAAATTGTGGGTATTTTAAAACCGTTTTTACAGAATAACAACCAGTTGGTCCAGTTGTTCAATACCGTTTCAAACAGACTGCAAAACGATAACTATACGATCGTCACCAAAGCAGACAAAGTACCATCTGGGCAGCACACTGGCCGATATAAAGCACAGACCATTAATGAAGTTGCAGCTGTTATGGTAGGCAACGCATTTGAACGTCGAGATATACGAATCCAACGCAGAGATAACACAGTGCATACGATTGAAGACAGCCATCACTCTTACAACGCTTTGCAATATCCATTGATATTTTGGGAATGAGAAGATGGATATTATTTAAATATCAAACAAAGAAATCCAGCAACAGGTACAATCTACACATGTAATTACCTAATATTTTATTTTTATTTGCGATTAATTTCTTTTTGTGTTAATTATATTTTTACTTTGCAGGTGCAGAAACCAGCAAGGAAGTGAGCGCAATGAACTTCTACGCATATCGCTTGATGATTCGTGCCAATGAAGGCAATAATATTCTCTAATGCCGCCAGCTGTTTCATCAATATATCGTTGATATGTATGCGAAAATTGAAAGCGAGCGATTACGATACTTCAGGTATAATCAAGCGAAACTTCAAGCTCAGGAATACATTCATTTGCGTGATGCTATTGTTGGCAACGTAGATGGAATAACTAATATCAACGACATCGGTACTTCTTATATTCTTCCATCATCATATATTGGTAGCTCACGTCATATACAAGAATATATTCAAGACGCAAAGACTTTTGTGAGCGCGTACGACGAACAGATTTGTTCATTACACTTACGTGTACTCCAAAATGGTATGAAATTGCGTTAATGCCAGGTCGAACTGCAATAGATCGGCACGTGTCTTCAGACAAAAGTTAAATGATTATACATTCCTCTGTATTTGGCAAAACACATTGCTGGCTGTATTCTTCTGAATGGCAAAAACGAGGTGTGCCACTCGCGCATGTTTTGATTTGGTTGGTTGGCAAAATACAGTCTGAAGAAATTGATAAAATTATCTCAGCAGAAATTCCGGATGGGAATATCGATCAAGAATTGTATGAGTTTGTTACAGCTAACATGATCCATGGTCCATGCGGTGATACAAACACGACGGCGCCGTGCATGGGCAATGGAAAATGCACGAAACATTTTCCAAAAAATTGTATGAATGATACTATCACTAACATCGATGTTTATCCACTGTATCGAGGTAGAGACACGGACCATGGTGGTCAATCACATCAATTACGCATGTCAAACGGTACAACAGTTGACAATGACAATCACTGGGTGGTTCCGTATTCACCATTGGTGTGTAAAATCTACAAAGCTCACATAAACATTGAGCTCTGCAGTTTGGTGGAGTCCATAAAATAATTATGCAAATACACTCCTGGAAATTGAAATAAGAACACCGTGAATTCATTGTCCCAGGAAGGGGAAACTTTATTGACACATTCCTGGGGTCAGATACATCACATGATCACACTGAAAGAACCACAGGCACATAGACACAGGCAACAGAGCATGCACAATGTCGGCACTAGTACAGTGTATATCCATCTTTCGCAGCAATGCAGGCTGCTATTCTCTCATGGAGACGATCGTAGAGATGCTGGATGTAGTCCTGTGGAACGGCTTGCCATGCCATTTCCACCTGGCACCTCAGTTGGACCAGCGTTCGTGCTGGACGTGCAGACCGCGTGAGACGACGCTTCATCCAGTCCCAAACATGCTCAATGGGGGACAGATCCGGAGATCTTGCTGGCCAGGGTAGTTGACTTACACCTTCTAGAGCACGTTTGGTGGCACGGGATACATGCGGACGTGCATTGTCCTGTTGGAACAGCAAGTTCCCTTGCCGGTCTAGGAATGGTAGAACGATGGGTTCGATGACGATTTGGATGTACCGTGCACTATTCAGTGTCCCCTCGACGATCACCAGTGGTGTACGGCCAGTGTAGGAGATCGCTCCCCACACCATGATGCCGGGTGTTGGCCCTGTGTGCCTCGGTCGTATGCAGTCCTGATTGTGGCGCTCACCTGCACGGCGCCAAACACGCATACGACCATCATTGGCACCAAGGCAGAAGCGACTCTCATCGCTGAAGACTACACGTCTCCATTCGTCCCTCCATTCACGCCTGTCGCGACACCACTGGAGGCGGGCTGCACGATGTTGGGGCGTGAGCGGAAGACGGCCTAACGGTGTGCGGGACCGTAGCCCAGCTTCATGGAGACGGTTGCGAATGGTCCTCGCCGATACCCCAGGAGCAACAGTGTCCCTAATTTGCTGGGAAGTGGCGGTGCGGTCCCCTACGGCACTGCGTAGGATCCTACGGTCTTGGCGTGCATCCGTGCATCGCTGCGGTCCGGTCCCAGGTCGACGGGCACGTGCACCTTCCGCCGACCACTGGCGACAACATCGATGTACTGTGGAGACCTCACGCCCCACGTGTTGAGCAATTCGGCGGTACGTCCACCCGGCCTCCCGCATGCCCACTATACGCCCTCGCTCAAAGTCCGTCAACTGCACATACGGTTCACGTCCACGCTGTCGCGGCATGCTACCAGTGTTAAAGACTGCGATGGAGCTCCGTATGCCGCGGCAAACTGGCTGACACTGACGGCGGCGGTGCACAAATGCTGCGCAGCTAGCGCCATTCGACGGCCAACACCGCGGTTCCTGGTGTGTCCGCTGTGCCGTGCGTGTGATCATTGCTTGTACAGCCCTCTCGCAGTGTCCGGAGCAAGTATGGTGGGTCTGACACACCGGTGTCAATGTGTTCTTTTTTCCATTTCCAGGAGTGTATGTCCATAAGGGCAGTGATATGGCTGTATTTGCTGTTCACAATGTTAACGAAAATGATGAAATAACACGGAATCAAATGGGCCGATACATCAGCAGCAATGAAGCAGTTTGGCGTATTTTGTGTTTTCCGATACACGAAAGAGACCCTCCTCTTATACATTTGGCCGTGTACCTTGAAAATGGACAGCGTGTTTATTTCACGGAAGAGACTGCTCTACAACGTGCCCAAAATCCACATTAACTGAGTTTTTCAAACTATGCAACGGACCTGGTATTCTCGGTGAATTCGCAAAGACATTAATGTATACTGATGTGGCACGGTATTTCACATGGAACAAACAGTAAAAAAAATGGGAACCACGATACCGAGGTGTTCCGGTTGAAGGATACAACGGCATATTTATGGGAAATACATTAGATCGATTATACACAGTCCCTCCAAAGCAACGCGAATGTTTCTTCTTGCGTTTATTGTTGGTTAATGTTCCTGGACCGACGTCCTTCCAGTACTTGCGAACAGGCAATGGCATTTTGTGCGACACATACCATGCTGCCTGTCGTGAATTACATTTGCTGGAAGATGACAACCATTGGGATATTACGCTTGCAGATGCAGCATTGAGTTCCTCTCCTCATCAAATTCACCAATTTTTCGCCATATTATTGACGACATGTTTTCCATCTCAAGCTTCTGTCCTCTGGGACAAATATACAGTTTCCATGAGCGACGACATTCTGCATCGCATTCGGATTGCTGATCAAGATCCCAATATCGATTTTTCACCGGATATATATAATGAGGCCCTAATTAAGATTGAAGATATTTTAATTCTGATTTCGGATATGCCACTCATTCATTTTGGTATGCCCTCACCTAACCGCCCAGCAACAGATATCATTATCAGCGAGGTTCGGCGAGAACAACAGTTCAATACGGTCTCTTTAACTACTTTCGTTGAAAATAATGAGCAACTACTTACTAATTAACAAAAGAATGTATACGATCGAATTAATTTGTGAATTGCAGCAGAACAATGTGGACTTTTTTTTTTTGACGCACCAGGTGACACTGGAAAAACGTTTCTCATCTCACTAATACTTGCGCGCATTCGATCACAAAATCATATTGCGTTAGCAATTGCTTCATCAGGTATTTCAGCCACTTTGATTGATGACAGACGCACTGCACATTCCGCACTCAAGTTGCCGTTGAATATTCACACATCCAGATGCAGTGTGCAACATAAAAAAGCATTCCGGTATGGCTAAAGTTCATCTGGGATGAATGCACTATGGCCCACAAGTATTCACTTGAAGCTCTCGATAGAATTGTGAAAGATCTAAATAATAACACCAGCCTTTCGGTGGCGTCTTACTGCTGCTGTCCGGTGATTTTAGACAGACATTGCCGGTCATTCCACGCGCTACATATGCGGATAAAATTAACGCATGTATAAAACAATCTTATCTATGGCGAAATGTCAGTACATTACGTCTTAACATAAATATACGTGTTCAACTGCAAAACGATATATTGGCACTATCATTCTGCGAGCAATTGCTCAACATTGGAAATGGAACAATACCATTGCATGGAGACACCCAATGCATCAAATTGCCAGACAATTTCTGCAACGTGGTAAATACGAAAGATGCTTTGATTGAAAGCATATTTCCAGATTTACAAGCTAATTATATTAATCATGCGTGGCTTCGTGAACGAGCTATTTTAGCCGCAAAAAATATCGATGTTGACGCTATTAACTTCGAAGTACAACAGTCATTGCCCGGCAATGAGATATTGTTCAAATCGATCGACACTGTTGCCGATCCTGACGAAGCAGTCAACTATCCTGTTGAATTTTTGAATTCGCTGGTTTTACCAGGATTGCCACCACATAACTTGCGATTAAAAATTGGCTCACGTATCATTTTGCTTCGGAATTTAAACGCACCTAAGCTATGCAACGGTACACGATTAGTCAAAAAAAAATTATGAGCAATGTTCTTGAAGCTACAATTCTGAACGGCAAATTTGAAGGTGAAGGTGTTCTCCTGCCACGAATCCCAATGCTCTCTTCAGACTCACCCATTCCATTCAGACGTCTGCAATTTCCAATTCGCTTGCCATTTGCCATTAAGTCACGAGGTCAAACAATGTCGATTTGTGGGCTGGATCTAGAGAATCCGGCTTTTTAACATGGCCAATTATATGTGGCGTGTTCTCGCGTTGGATAACCGTCAAGTTTATTCATTTATACTCCTCAGGAATTGACTAAAATATTGTTCATCAACTCGCATTAAGATAAAATTAAACAAACAATATTGATTATAACGAATTGTTTTAAGAAAAATTGATGTTATTTCAAAATAAATAGTAATAAATTCTTATATTATTTATCTTTCATTTCATACTTTGTTTATTATCCTAATCGCTTGAAATATTATGCGGGACAACGGCTTTCGGGTCCGCTAGTAAGATATATAATACGTAAGTAGGAGCTACTTAAAAGAGCTTAACAACACCAGTGCACGTGTGCTACGGCGTCTGACCAGTCGTCGCGTTTGTATTTGTATACATCAGGTTTATTCATATGATGAACAGAGTATTCCCGCTTTACCAGGAGGTCCGAACGTAATCAGGCTAAATGACTTTCACGCCGCAGATTTGCCTCGTAAAAATCAGAATCACACTCGGCTCGCAGTCGCGTGTTGCTAACGGTCGCAATTTGTAGCGGACGCTCAGCAATTCGTGTAGCCCTGCAGCGCCGCGTCGGTTTGTAATCCCGCTAATTCAATAACGCGAGTTCAGCGACCGGTGTAATTAATTTCATAACCGTGAGCACCCACAGATGAAAAACAAACACGAAAACATCGGCGCGTTGCAAAGACCACAGCGCTAGGCCGCGGTGCATCTCTGGGCCGTTTGTTATGCAGCCGATACAAAAAACCGGTATAAAGTGCCGGCCGCGCGCGGAACAAACCGCACGTTCCGGCACGGTTAACGTCGCCCAATAATGGCCGCCTTGTCGCCCGCCGCTATTGTTGCAGCGGCGGATAGCCGAGTTTTATGGCGCCAGCGCTGCAGCTGCGCCGCGGGATAAAGCCGGCTCCGGCCACCGCCCTCTCGCAGATAAAACTGTTAAACAATTACGGCCTGGTTTATCCTGCACGTAACTTCTTTTGCTGGAGTCACCATCGCATATTTTATGCTCAGTTATGCTATAGTACCATTTTAGCTGCGTTTATTTATGGTTGCAGTAGATAAGCTACTTTTTTTCTCTTTCATTTGTAAATGAGCACATTTTACACCTTTCATGTTATTCACTACCTCCAATTACACCAGATTTGTGACAACAGCCTCAGTCACAATTTGGTAACAGTACGTTTGTTCTATCCATAGTCTGCGTAGTAAACAGCATTAAGTCACTCGCCGTATCGCGCGATTCGCAAATACTGCATGGGGACCTGCAGCGATTATGAACGTCGAGATACCAAGGGACGGGGATTTTGGGGAGGGGGGGGGATTACTTGGTCCGTACCTTTCGAAAACTTCATAGTCTACTCTGGTACTTTATATTTTAAAATTTTGAGAAAGAAATATTTATTGTTTTCATTATTCCTTAACTGTTTTAAATTTTTCAATAAAACATAACCCAAACGTTTAAGTCTTAGTAGTGAATGGGGCTTCTCGCAACAAGTGTCATATTCATATTTTCAAGTTCAGGGCCTTCCTTACAAATATATATAACATGAAAAGGTATGTTTTGAATTCATTTATTTTATTTAATCCTATGGCTAGGGCGCCCCGTCGGGCTGGCCGTTCGCCGGGTGCCGGTCATTGGATGATAGGACAATGATGAAGACAGTACAACAGCCAGTTCCTGGGCGGAGAAAATTCCCCGACCCAGCCGGGAATCGAACCCGGGCCCAGAGGATTGACAATCCGTCACGCTGACCATTCAACGACACTTAACGAAATTTGTGTTCCTTTAAACTTTTTGTGGGGTCATAAAGTACTCCTCTACTCAGTGTAAACATTACCCAAAAAGCGTCAGTTTCTCTCAGATTGTGCTAAAAGGTATTTTCAGGTTCTGTGGCCTCTTAATAAATCAATACGTATTTAAAATAAATCAATACATATTTTAAAATATGTTGTTCATAAAAGGTAAATGCCTTTAACGAAATTTGTTTTCATTACGTTTTTTTACTGGCGGGCACGAAGTTGCCCCCCAGCCCCCACCCACCCTCCCCTACTTTTGTATTACGCCTTATGGAAAATGCGCTTGTAATGCTAGGGTTAAACTGCTACGTTTTGCATTAGCTTTTACGGTTTATAAGTAGAAAGAATAATATGTGAATTGCTGCATCAAAATGTGCTGCTTGAAAACACCTGTTGTGTTCCCAGTTCCACTGCATGGCTGTTGTATGTATTCTACTAACAAGGAACCCTTGAGTGCGGGTTCGCAAAAGGCCAATGTTGTTTACGGCATTCGACGCGCTACACGTTGGCTGCTAATGGCAGCAGGGTGTGGGACTGAAGGTAGTCAATGATGAGCTAAGCAGGTCGCCACGGAGCGAGGGAATTGCTTAGTCTACGAGTCACGCACAAGAGTGCTACAGTGCTAGTGGTGTTGATAACTTCGATATGCAGCAGGATTTTAGAACATATATTGTGTTCGAACATTATGAATTACCTCGAAGAAACGGTCTATTGACTCACAGTCAACATGGGTTTAGAAAACATCGTTCCTGTGAAACACAACTAGCTCTTTATTCACATGAAGTGCTGAGTGCTGTTGACAAGGGATTTCAGATCGATTCCGTATTCCTGGATTTGCGGAAGGCTTTTGACACTGTACCACACAAGTGGCTCGCAATGAAATTGCGTGCTTATGGAATATCGTCTCAGTTACGTGACTTGATTTCCGATTTCCTGCCAGAGAGGTCACAGTTCGTAGTAATTGACTGATAGTCATCGAGTAAAACAGAAGTGGTTTTAGGCGTTCCCCAAGGTAGTGTTATAGGCCCTTTGCTGTTCCTTATCTATATAAACGATTTGGGAGACAATCTGAGTATCCGTCATCGGTTGTTTGCAGATGGCGCTGTCGTTTATCGATTAATAAAGTCATCAGAAGATCAAAACAAACTGCTAAACGATTTAGAAAAAAATATCTGAATGGTGCGAAAAGTGGCAGTTGACCCTAAATAACGAAAAGTGTGAGGTCATCCACATGAGTGCTGAAAGGAACTCGTTAAACTTCGGTTACACGATAAATCAGTCTAATCTAAAAGCCGTAAATTCAACTAAATACCTAGGTATTACAATTACGAACAACTTAAATTAGAAAGAACACATAGAAAATGTGGTGGGGAAGTCTAATCAAAGGCAGCGTTTTATTGGCAGGACACTTAGAAAATGTAACAGACTTGCTAAGGAGACTGCCTACACTACATTGTCCGTCCTCTCTTTGAATACTGCTGCGCGGTGTGGGATCCTTACCAGATAGGACTGATGGAGTACATCGAAAAAGTTCAAAAAAAGGCAGCACGTTTTTTACTATCGCGAAATATGGGAGAGATTTGGACTGGAAATCATTAAAAGAGAGGCGTTTTTTTCGTTGCAACGGTATCTTCTCACGAAATTCTAATCACCAACTTTCTCCTACGAATGCGAAAAGATTTGGTTGACACCGACCTACATAGAGAAGAACGATCACCACGACAAAATAAGGGAAATCAGAGTTCGTACGTAAAGATATAGGTGTTCATTCTTTCCGCGCGCTATACAAGATTGGAATAATAGAGAATTGTGAAGGTGGTTCGATGAACCCTCTGCCAGGCACTTAAATGTGATTCGCAGAGTATCCGTGTGGATGTAGATGTAGATGATACAGAGCAGAGCACCGGCCGGTGTGGTTCAAACGGCTCTGAGCACTGTGGGACTTAACTGCTGACGTCATCAGTCCCCTAGAACTTAGAACTACTTAAACCTAACTAACCTAAGGACATCACACACATCCATGCCCGAGGCGGGCCCGGCCAGTGTGGCCGATAGGTTCTAGGCGCTTCAGTCTGGAACCGCGCGACCGTTAGTGTCGCAGGTTCGAATCCTGTCTCGGTCATGGATGTGTGTGATGTCCCTAGGTTAGTTAGGTTTAAGTAGTTCTAATTCTAGGGGACTGATGAACTCAGATGTTAAGTCCCATAGTGCTCAGAGCCATTTGAACCATTTTTTGAACAGATGAGCAATGGCAACGATAAAGAAAACAAATATTGCATCATATCTACTACAACAGATGCCGATGTTGACAAGGAATTTCGCAGAGTGAGGAAGAGGTGATGATGATGGTGAGGTCCCATATTCTGAGCAGCGTAGGGGAGACCCGCACCGCCGTACTAGGCAAGGTCCTAGCGGAGGTGGTTTGCCATTTCCTTCCTCCGACCGAAATGGGGACGAATGATGACGACACTACAACACCCAGTCTTCTCAAGGCAGGGAAAATCCCTGACCCCACCGGGAATCGGACCCGGGACCCCGTGCGTGGGAAGCGAGAACGCTACCGCAAGACAACAAGCTGCGGACAGGAAGAGGTGGCAGACGAAATATTAGTGTTTCTGCATATGAGACAGTGTAATGTGTTGTGTCGTATACACTCGACTGTGCAGGCAATGTACGCAATGTACATGAGGAGTACAGTGATGCCGAAATGTACTTAACAAATGACAGTCATATTGCAATGTGTCAAGCCACGCAGTTCGTCATCCTTGTTGGACAGGGAACCATAAATTCCGTTTCTAGTGGAACGTGGTAAAGGACAGTCGTTGTCTTTTTTTTCCTTTATTGTATTCCAATTCCCCCCGAAGGGGGGCGGACTGGCAGCAGCTTACTACGCTGCTCTGCAGCCTACAGACTTCTTAAAATGTAAGGAGAAGTTAAGAACAGATAAAAGCAGGCGATAAAACTGGGACTTAAATTGCAAAACGGCGGAAAATTGGGGAAAGTTAAAACATAAAGCAAAGGGTTGGCAAAGCGAATAAAAATACACAAGATGCAGACAGGTAACATAGTAGACAGACAACCACAAAACATGGCGACAGTCTGGTTTCTGTTCGCAAGAGATATAAAATCACACACAGCGACAGTATGATGGCCATTCGCAACACTTCGGAAAAGACACACAACACTGAACACTCACTGTAAACACTGCACTACAATGTCGGCACAAAGAGGATACACCATAGCGTAGGGCAGATGGGGGGGTGGGGACAGATGAGGGGGAAAACAAGGAGGGAGGAGAGGAGAAACGAAAGGGGGGAACCAAAGGAGGGCGAGGATTCATAAGGGGGGCAGCGGCAGGGCAGATGCGAGAGGGAATGGGAAAAGGCAGAGGAGGGAAATGCAAAAGGACTCAGGGGAGAGAAGGGGGGCAGAGAGAGAGTAGGTGGGGAAAAAATGGGATGGAAGTGGGGGAGAGGGAGCCCAAGAAAAGGATGGAGGAAAGGAGGGGGAGTGAGGATCAGAGTTGATAGGAGGGATAAATGGAGGGAGAGAGGGTATCATCTGGGAGGGGTAGTTGATGGAAGCCACCTTGGGAAAGGAGATGAAGGGTGTAGAGATGGAGGGTAGAGGGGACACAACAGTGAAGTTATGGCAGGGGGCAGGGATGGGAGATGAGAGGAGCAACCAGGGGTTGAGGGGGATCAAGGCGGCGGGAGGTGTAGAGTATGTCGATATGTTCGAGGAACAGGAGCAGATGGGGGAAAGGAATGAGGTCATAGAGGATCCACGTGGGGGACGGGAGGAATATACGGAAGGCGAGGCGAAGTGCATGACACTCAAGGATCAGGAGGGACTTATAGAATTTGGGGGGGGGGGGGGGTAGTCATATATCCAGGTGGGACTGGCATAACAGAGGATGGGACGGATTAAGGATTTGTAGGTGTGGAGGATGGTAGAGTGGTGCAACCCCCATGTCCGGCCAGAGAGGAGTTTGAGGAGTCGGAGGCGGTTGTGGGCTTTGGATTGGATGGAGTGGAGATGAGGGGTCCAGGTGAGGTGACAGTCAATGGTGAGGCCAAGGTAGGTGAGGGTGGGGGTGAGGTGGACAGGACGGGCACAGGCGGTAAGGGAGAAATTCAGGAGCGAGTGGTGCGACCTACGATGATTGCCTGAGTCTTGGAAGGATTGATTTTCAGGAGCCACTGGTTACACCATGCGGCATATTACAAGAGGTGTACTGGAGGGGGGGGGGGGGGGGTTTGGGGCATATTTGCCGTGTTCAGGAGATAGAGGAGAGGGGAGAGGACAGAACCCTGGGGCACCAGTCGTTGTCCAAGGAGCGGGTATTAAACATAATTACGCATGTAGAAGATCATCCGCAACGTAGTAAAGAAAACGATATTATGAACAGCTTTCTGAATAATTCTGCAGCAGTACGACCTTGTAGTGCATAAGAAAAACTGCGGATATTCAAGAGAGTACAGGGCGCACTTGTTACGAAAACTATAGCGAGTAGAAGAGAAAGTGTGCTGACTCCTCGCCCGTTAACACAGGCAGCATAGGACGGGTGGCGTGCCTGCGAACTGCGAGCAGCACTGCCGCTTCAGACTGAAGTTCGCGCGGTTTTGCTTTATCCGAAGGTGTGTTTCCCTATTGTTTGTGCTTATTTTGTGAGAGTAATTATGTTGTTGTGAGTGAACGTTGAAGAGTTGAATTCTGTGGTGAATAAGTGGTGTTTAGGGATACAGTTACCCGTATCTGAAGAAGGATAAAAAATGCCGACTTGTTTCGTTCCAGCGTGCAGATCTGGCTACCGAGAAAGTAATGTTAAACATTTTTTAGTCTTCCAAATGACGAAGTAGAATTTGCAAAATGAGTCAAAGCAATTCCTCAGAAAGACAGAAATCTAACTCACAATTGTGTTCGTTTGTGATTCACATTTCTGTGAGGAACCTATTATAAAAACTGACGTGTTTATCATCAAGGGTAAACAAGTTAAAATTCCAAGACAAAGGTGGTCTATAAAATCAGGGACAGTTCCTCATTTATTTCAAAATGTACCGAAATATCTATCGAAAATATTACACAAAAGAAAACCACAGCCAGTAAGACACTCACAAAAGAGTAGCTGCTGTAAAGAAAACGTTCAACAAGAAGTTCCGATGTTTCTCAGTGTCTCATCTGTCGAGGAAAATGTACGGATGGTGCCGGATGCAGCGCTCATTTCACTAAAGAAACATTTAAGTGTAAGAAGCTAGAAGTTGTGCGGTTACGTAATAAACTAAGAACAGCGACTTCAGAAATCCATATACTGCGATAGCAGCTCTCAGACGAAAAGCGTAAGACAGCTCAATCAAATCTCCTAGATCATTCCGAACTGAGTAAGAAACAGAAAATGATAGTAGACTCTATGATAAGGAAATACCAATTAAAAAGCACTAAGGGAATGCGGTATGATGACGAGGTTCTTCTGGACAGCGTGTTCTTAAAAATTAAGTCGCCCAAAGGATATCGCCCAAAGGATACAGGCATTGTCTGAAGCATCGTTTGTTGACACTTGCTTCTGCATCGCATCTTCGAAGTTTAGTAAAGGATCTCAAATGCTCATATGGAATCAATACACACGCTGTGTTGGCCATTAAGAATTATTTTCGGGAAGAACAAGATGAAAACAAATACTTAGGTGTGCTGATTTTTTATGAAATTAAGCTCCAAGAAGAACTGCAATTTAATAACAATTCCCTGAAAGTTGATGGTATCGTCAAATTATGAGAGTATACTCCGGACGACTGGAAGAATAAACTTGCCAATCATGCTCTCGTGTTCACGTTTGCTCCGCTTTTGCATAACTGGATCCCACCTGTTGCTGTGTATGCAAGTCGCAATGCAACTCCAGACGACGTTGTCTTGCAGATATCAATTCAAGTAATTATCCAGCTGGAAGAAGCCGGAACAAGAATTATTGCAATCACTTGTGATGGCAGTCAACCTAATGAAAAGGTCTGGCAATGTCCTGGAATTAGTGGCAATAATAATAATAATAATAATAATAATAATGTTCTGCCAGTCGTAAAAGGCGACGAAAAGAACAAACCACTAATAGGGCTAACCCCCCTTTTAGTGTGATTAGTTGGTTCAGGACAGAACTAAAGAAGCCTCGGACAAGCGTCGTCATGGTCGGGGACGACATTTGAACCCTATGCCCGCCCACAATGGTAACGACACTGCTAGCCAACTCGAAAATGATTTAAATCCAAATAGAGGTATTTTGCAGGATATGCTTCCTGCAACCGCCCTAGAAGGAAAACAAAGACAGAGGATGAGATGGTCAGATGAAGTTAATCGACACCTCATGTTCTGTTATTACCAAGCAACAAACCTAGGAACCAACACAACTGGATACAGATCACAAGTATACACAACATTTATTACCAGATACCCAGAATTAAAATTTTTAACAGCACAACGACTAGCTGATCAGATCCGTGTAATAATAAAAAATAACAGGATACCCCAGTCAGAATTAGAAAACATCAAACAAGAAGTACAACAAATACTGGAACAAAATAATGCGCAATCAGAAGAAGAAGAAAATACAGTAATGGACTCAAACATCCCAGAGCAAACAAACAAAGAACAACACGCATCAATTAAACAATCAGAGCAAAACGAAATCTTAAGACAGCCACCAGAACAAGCACAAATAGAACACGAAGTGACACACATGTAAGATATAGAAGAAAAATTTCAGCTGACATATATAGAATACAAAGACACAAATACAGACATTAGACCATTATTGCATAGACCGCCAAATAACCCACAAGTCGAAACAACAATAAAAACTATCAACACAATCATACACAACAAAATAAATGAAAACACAACTATGGAAGAGTTACAACTACTGGTATCTATAGGAGCACTCACTACACTAAATATACACACTAGGCAGAGATCAGAACCAACCAACACACAGAAGAAACACACAAAACCAGCATGGCAACACAGGCTACAGATCAGTATAGAAAAACTGAGAAAAGACATCGGACAGCTAACGCAATTTATAAGAAATGAAATCTCAGAAAAAAAGGAAAAATGTTAGGTAAAATCTCACAACAAGAAGCGATAGAGCAATTAGATGAAAAGAAGCAGAAATTACAAGCGTTGGCCAAACGACTTAGAAGATACAAAAAAAGTGAAAATAGAAGGAAACAAAACGAAACATTCAGCACAAACCAAAAGAAATTTTACCAGACAATAGATAACACACACATTAAAATAGACAATCAACCAAACATAACAGACATGGAACACTTCTGGAGCAACATATGGTCAAACCCGGTACAACATAACAGGCATGCACGGTGGATACAAGCAGAAACAGACACATACAAGATGATACCACAAATGCCTGAAGTGATAATTTTGCAACATGAAGTCACCCAAGCAATTAATTCTACTCACAATTGGAAAGCCCCTGGAAAAGATAAAATAGCAAATTTCTGGCTAAAGAAGTTCACCTCAACACATTCACATCTAACCAAATTATTTAACAGTTACATTGCAGACCCATACACAGTCCATGATACACTTACACAAGGAATAACTTATCTGAAACCTAAAGATCAAGCAGACACAGCAAACCCAGCTAAATATCGCCCCATAACATGCCTACCAACAATATACAAAATATTAACTTCAGTCATTACACAGAAATTAATGACACATACAACACAGAACAAAATTATAAATGAAGATCAAAAAGGCTGTTGCAAAGGAGCACGAGGATGTAAAGAGCAACTGATAATAAATGCAGAGGTGACATATGAAGCTAAAACTAAACAATGGTCGCTGCACTACGCATACATTGATTACCAAAAAGCTTTTGATAGTGTACCCCTCTCATGGTTACTACAAATATTGGAAATATACAAAGTAGATCCTAAACTGATACAGTTCCTAAACATAGTAATAAAAAATTGGAAAACCACACTTAATATGCAAACAAATTCAAATAATATCACATCACAGCCAATACAGATTAAGCGTGGAATATACCAAGGAGACTCATTAAGTCCTTTCTGGTTCTGCCTTTCTCTGAACGCACTATCCAACATGCTAAATAATACAAATTATGGATACAATATTACTGGAACATACCCACACAAAATCACACATTTGCTATACATGGATGATCTAAAACTACTGGCAGCAACAAATCAACAACTCAACCAATTACTAAAGATAACAGAAATATTCAGCAATGATATAAATATGGCTTTTGGAACAGACAAATGTAAGAAAAATAGCATTGTCAAGGGAAAACACACTAAACAAGAAGATTACACATTGGATAACCACAGCAACTGCATAGAAGCGATGGAAAAAACAGATGCCTATAAATATCTAGGATACAGACAAAAAATAGGAATAGATAATACAAATATTAAAGAAGAACTAAAAGAAAAATATAGACAAAGACTAACAAAAATACTGAAAGCAGAATTGACAGCAAGAAACAAGACAAAAGCTATAAATACTTACGCTATTCCAATATTGACCTGCTCATTTGGAGTAGTGAAATGGAATAACACAGACCTAGAAGCACTCAATACACTTACACGATCACAATGCCACAAATATAGAATACATCACATACATTCAGCAACAGAAAGATTCACATTAAGCAGAAAGGAAGGAGGAAGGGGATTTATCGATATAAGAAACCTACATTATGGACAGGTAGACAATTTAAGAAAATTCTTTCTAGAACGAGCAGAAACTAACAAAATACACAAAGCAATCACTCACATAAATACATCGGCTACACAACTGCAATTTCATAACCACCTCTACAACCCTTTAGATCACATAACAACAACAGATACGAAGAAAGTAAATTGGAAAAAGAAAACACTACATGGCAAGCACCCGTATCATCTAACACAGCCACACATCGATCAAGATGCATCCAACACATGGCTAAGAAAAGGCAATATATACAGTGAGATGGAAGGATTCATGATTGCAATACAGGATCAAACAATAAACGCCAGATATTACAGCAAGCATATTATTAAAGATCCCAATACCACAACAGATAAATGCAGACTTTGCAAACAACAAATAGAAACAGTAGATCACATCACAAGCGGATGTACAATACTAGCAAATACAGAATACGCCAGAAGACATGACAATGTAGCAAAAATAATACATCAACAGCTAGCCTTTTAACATAAACTTATAAAACAACACATTCCCACATACAAGTATGCACCACAAAGTGTACTGGAGAATGATGAATTCAAATTATACTGGAACAGAACCATTATAACAGATAAAACAACACCACATACCAAACCTGACATCATACTCACCAATAAAATGAAGAAATTAACACAACTAATCGAAATATCCATACCCAATACAACAAATATACAAAAGAAAACAGGAGAAAAAATAGAAAAATACATCCAACTGGCTGAGGAAGTCAAGAACATATGGCATCAGGATAAAGTTGACATTATACCAATTATACTATCAACTACAGGAGTCATACCACACAATATCCACCAGTACCTCAATGCAATACAGCTACATCCAAACTTATATGTACAACTACAGAAATCTGTAATTGTTGATACATGTTCAATTACCCAAAAAGTTCCTAAATGCAATATAACACATACCATACAGTCAAAAGGAAGTGACGCTTGATCAAGGTCCGTGTCACTTTCCATTTTTAACCAGACTTAACGTCTGAGAAAGTAAAGAAATAATAATAACTTGCTCTATATCAAATCCTGTTGACGAAACCAGATCAGTTTGGGCATTTTCAGACGCTGTTCACGCAATAAAGTGTGTAATTAATAATTTCTGTGATAAAACTGAAGTACTTTTTAACGATGAGATCGTCAACTATAATTATTATTGCAGAGTCTGTCAAGAAGATAATTTCCCAGGATTTGCCGAAGTAAAAGTTTGCCCCAAGTTAACTTCCATCCACTTGAACCCGACGTCATTTCAACGAATGACTGTAAGATTAGCCCTGCAATCATTCAGTAACACAGTAGCCAACGGCATAAAATTCTTCAGGGAAATTAAAGCAACAGGATTCGAAGGCAGTGAGTCAAGGGAATCATTCACTAGATGTATGAACAACATAGTGGTCGCACTTAATTCTTCGTTTTCTAAGGATGCATTCTACAAAAATTCAGAGGCTCACAAAACATTAATGAAATGGAAAAGCATTCTCGCCGATAAAAAATAATAGCTTTGCTTCCGAAAGAACTCTCCAGTTGTGGGGCTGCGGATAGGTTTGTAGAAAAATAAATGAATGTAATTGCCGTATAATTGCTTACATGTAGAATCAGTTTCTGGCTTTTAGAATGTTGTTAATGCTGTCTTTCGCCGTTCTCAACACTGGCTCTCTATTTACTTCTTGGCACCCAGAAAGTGATTTAATAAAACATGGAGCCAGTAATTAGAGATCCTAGTGCCCACTTCAATTGAGATACCATTATAGCTGCAGCTTATAGCTCTGAGGAATTAGGAGATTGTCCGGGATTTCTAATCAAAAACGGTTTTCCAAAATAGTTGAGTATATTCTGAAATTCACTGATTAAAAAAAACCACAAGTATCCCTACAACCTAACTAACAGAGCAGTTCAGAGTCTAATGCGCTGATGCAACTATAAATGTCCGAATTAAATGTTAAAAAGAATGCTCGCCATAATTTGATGAGAGTATTTCATCAAACGCCACGCTAAATATTTGGTAAAATGTCTGTCCCGCGACGGCGCGTGAAAATACGACAATACGCAAACTGAAGCTAGATAATGAAAATCATTCCAGAATTAACACTTCACATAAAATGTTTTCATGGTTCCGCGTATCTCTAGTAACTTAATACGGCACCCGAGGCTGTTTGTAGCAGATACACTGATGCGACGCGTCTACCGACACAGATGGCGTGTCATTCAGCGTCTGGAGAGAACTGGGGCCTTCCTTCCTCGCGCAGCGTCCTTATATATAAACCCGCGGTGCGGACGCGAAGGGAACGCCTGATCTTTTAGGCTCTCTCGACTAGCCGCTGGGCTAGTAACGCACCACTTCAAGTTACATAATAATTTATAACTTCTTTTGCTTATGGCCGATGAAGCTCTTAATTTAAACGTGCATTCAGCACGCAGGTAAGTATTGATAATAAAATTTTGACGTGGCTAAGTTAAATATTTTGGGCGAGAGAATTAATTAAATTACACTGTACGCAGTAGATGAGCTCTGAACTGGCCCTTTTGAGATCCGCTATCGCTATAATTTTATAGGTATTCAAAAGAAACTTTACACATCTTCATAATCATAGCGGACCTCCAACCTATTTAAATCTAAACATCCTAGCCTTATTTATTAGCCTACTTAATCTATCTTGCTTCCTTTAGTTTTGAGACGAAAACCACAAAATCATGAATTTCCACTAAAATCTTAATATGTGAAATCCAAAGTACTGTTTTTATTAAATCATTATGAAAGATGAATCTAAATATAAATTTTGAAGTCTCTAGCTCTTTTCTGTTGCGCCAATGATTTTTCCAGAAAAACGTCCAAATTTCGAAAATGGCTGAAGTTATCGAACTGATATTTAACACACATTAATTTAGTATTATTCCTGACATGCTAGAAAAGTTTTAGGTCATTTGCTTGATTTTTAAGGTATTGCGCAATATTTATGACGTCAGAGCTAGTTACAGCAGACTGGCTGGCACACAATGGAAACTGATGTGAATTTACTACAGCGTGAGTAGGCTGCTTCCCTACATCACCCTCTACTTAAATTTTTTGTTTATGAATGTTAATGAATGAAAAAAAAAATTTAATTACAAAAAGGGAAGCAAGAGTACAGTTTAACTCCCTATAAAAAATCAATATTGAAATATAAACCTGTAGAAACATTAAATAAGACTGATTACCTACATTAATTATTTAAATTGTGGGCATGTTCACTGCCTTTTAAACAATGTCATTACTCAAAATTTTAAGCAAAGTCAATGAAATATTTTGGCATACATATTGCCTTAGACAAACAAACACATACAAATTGAAAAATTATGAAAATCTTATATCCATTAAATACATTAAATACATCTTTACATACACAAATTCAAAGAAAATAACATGATACATAAACAGATGATTATCTCTTAGTAGTCTTTTCTAAACCTGAAAGAAAAGTTCACAAATAATTTTTACACACGTGGTTGTAGCCGCTTTGGCTGGCGTCCTACACTTCCATTCACAAGGGTAGAGGAGGGGAAGTTGCTATGGTGTGCGTCCTTCACGTTCTCTCTACATTACATGGGGGAAAGAGGAGGGGTCACTGTGAGTTGTGTCCAAGTCACTCCACGCTTTCACCCAGCTACCAGGCTGCCATTATCTGGTTTGTCCTGTAGAACAAACAAAAAGAGTGCCTCAGACTCTGTTCACTTATTATCTAAGGATGGGTCACAATGAAATGGGGATATATACATTTTATCCTTCAATATGTTACTGGAACAAAGTTAACAGAACCTTTTTAATTTTACTCTCACGGTTACTTAACTGTCATAAAATCGGTAAATAAATGGCTCAAAACGCCGTTAGTCACGTACTGGAGAAAATTTATGCTCCTAAGGCATACAATCATAAATCATGTTTAATCTGAATTTCTTATATCTGGGCCGGAACACTGAACCAATGCTCGGTACATTCCTGATACATTTGTATTTTAAGCACTTAACTGACTCATCTTTGATTACCTTACTCTTAGAGATAGTATGAGTATGATTAGTGGTTGTTTTCTCAGCTTCTTTGTACAAGTGAGTAACTTTTGGTAATAGTACAGTTGTGAGTGTTCAAAACACACTACGTTTAGTTGACTACTAAATCCACTTATTGGTCCTCTGCTGTTGTCAGTTCCACATCTGCAATTAGGTACTTACTTACTTTGAAGTGTATTTATGCTGAGCTAAAATAATGTTTCACGTCTGTCAGTATGTTATTTATTTACTTTGCTAGTGTATGAACTTATTTAACACTCACTGTATTAATATTTAAAGCATAGGATAGTACATTTATTTCATATTCATAGTGTATTGCAGCTGATTAGATTGCTCACGTGGTAATCCATTTCCACTCGATCGGACGCTGAAACCTCAGGTAGTTTCTCTCAAACCTACCACTAAAGTGCATCAAGTAGTTATGGACGAGCGTAATGCTAAATTCTTTAAACCTATAGGACACCATGAGCTGCTCTGTCTCATCTAACATAAGGGTACCTATGGTCGCATTCACGCCTCCAACTCATAACCTCAATACGTGTAGGTGTATCCTGTCACACACTACACTAAAATAATGGCCAGCTCCAACCTTATAAATACTTCAGGGACGTGTCCTTCACGTCTCAACCACAAACACTGCTCAATTCTATTACATTGCCTTTCCTTGCTACACCAGGTGAGTTTAATCTTACAACTTATCTGCATATTTTTCATAACACTAAGCAATCTCTTTTACTATTTCTTAGTTAGCTCTAATGCATACACTAGGTTTCACTACCACTTCAGATACTGCTTGTACACGAATTTGTACATTTTTTTAAAATATTATTGTGGGACCATTTCCAATAAAACAACACTTTGTACTTACAATATTACCAGGGTTCTGTACATATTTGTTACTCAAATACACTTTATCTTAATTACGTCATACTTCTCTATTGTTTGTCACTATTAGGTTTGTCACATTAGGTATTTTGTTTCACTAATCGGTGGATAGAATGGTTACATAACTCATGGCTTGTTAGCCATGACGGAAAATTTAATGTGTTGGGAAGAAGAGGTCGAAATTCTTGAGGACAGGAAAGAGGAAGAATGAGTGAGACCTGAAAGGGAAAGAAGATCTCACACAGCTGGGACTGCACAGCTGCCACACTGTGTAGAGGTAACAGAACAACCTCCTCCCTACAGCATTCATTGGTTTAATGCTGTAAAGAAAGTTAGAAATTTTAGGTGGATAGAAAAGATGAAGAATGAGTGAGATCTGAAATGGGAAAGAAGATCTCACACAGCTGGGACTGCACAGCTGCCACACTGTGTAGAGGTTACAGAACAACCTCCTCCCTACAGCATTCATTAGCTTAATGCTGGCTTGATAGTCATAACGGAAAATTTAATGTATGAAAGAAGAGGTCGAAATTTTTTTTTTTTTTTTTTGTGGATAGGAAAGATGAAGAATGAGTGAGACCTGAAAGGGAAAGAAGATCTCACACAGCTGGGACTGCACAGCTGCCACACTGTGTAGAGGTTACAGAACAACCTCCTCCCTACAGCATTCATTGGTTTAATGCTGTAAAGAAGAGTTAGAAATTTTTAGGTGGATAGAAAAGATGAAGAGTGAGTGAGACCTGAAAAGGAAAGAAGATCTCACACAGCTGGGACTGCACAGCTGCCACACTGTGTAGAGGTTACAGAACAACCTCCTCCCTACAGCATTCATACATAACCTTTGACCACGCCACGTCGATCTGAAAATACTTTATGATGCCTTTTTAGAACCTGTCTCAGTTCTTCCTTTTGATTGTCTGAAATCTTATAGATTTCCTGCAATTTAGCTTTTATTTTGTCTAAAATAATTGCTTCTCCTTCTTCTGCTGTGTTCAGCTTACTGTTACTAAGATTAACACCTTCGTCCCAATACCTCCTATTTTTCAGAACTCGTATAGGCAGCTCCCAAGTTTCATCATCAGTTACTACATGTTTATCACTAAAAGGGACTGTAATTACTCCGGTTATTGGCAAGACCATTTTTAACTGGCTTCTTTCAAAGTCAACAACACTCCGATATTTTGACAAGAAATCTATGCCAATTAAAACCTCAATACTGAGATTGTTTACAATTAAACATGGATGATCAATTAAATTACCATTAATGTTAAAGGGCAGTAAAGCTTCTTGCTTTACTGTTTTGAAACCTTGCCAGTAGCACCAATTATTCTTAGTCCTGATACCCTCATTACTGTAAGCTTGTCTTTACCAGGTAATGCATCAAAGAAGGACTGAGATATTGCACTCACCTCACTTCCACTGTCTAAGAGACAACGTACATTGATACCCAACACATTCACTATTATTATAGGGTGGCTTATTCTAGGTTGTACAGGTGGTTCCTCAAATTCATCTAGTAGTTCCTTTTGGATTTGTCTCCAACTAAAGTGATCGACTTCTGTCTTCATTACGTTTAGGTCACAGTGTGGAGGGGTTTCCTGAATTACATTTTCAGCTGCCTTTTCCAGTCGGTCTATTAATTTTAAATCGAAACACCGCACGACTTCATTACATTTAGTTTGCTGAACATGACCCAAATTACTGTAGTCTGAGCGATTCTGCGCCTCCAGACCGGGCATAACATTAGTTACAGCTAAACCACTTTCACCATTATCGTCGGTTTCCTTCTCAAGTGACAACTGGTTACAGCTACTGGGTTCATCGACCCCAAACAGCCTACCCTCTACATTCCCACTTATCTCCTGTCCTAAATCTATTAGTACATTATCAACATCCTGCACTGGCACTTTAGATAAGAGCACATCATCTTCATCGTAAATATAAGCATGAATTTCTTCTGCTTCTTCACCTGTCAATTCAGTATTTTGTAGCTCGTCCCTATCGTTACACTGCTGCGCCTTCTCTTTCTCTTCCCACTTAGAAAGCGTCTCTAACACGGTATCTATCAAATACTGTGAGTGATCTAATATTTCTGTTGTATCCTTAGGTGCTACCGACTCTTCATCCACATGTTCAGTTTGAGTATTCTGATCTGTCTTACCAATTCTCTTAACTACTGGCATAGGAAAAGTAACCGCCTGGTGAGCGCCAGTGTCTTCATAGACGGGAACTAGTTTTCCTGCCTCGGCCTACTGCTGTTTCCTTTATTTTCATTATAGTTAACTGGCATAGCATTGCTTTCCGTACTGTGGTTTACATGCATATTTTTGTCTGGCACAACATTACTGTCATTTGAATGCCATTGTTGGTTCTGATAATTATTTCCCCAATTCCTACCTCTCTTAGGACGGCGAACACCTACTGTTCTAATGTTTACATTGCCACTTTGCTCGTTCCTAAAATTACTATTATTGTTATTGGCATTTCGGTTATTACGTGCTTGCTCCTCATTGGCAGCAACACGTTCTACACGTTCCAAATACTCAATGAAACGATCCAGATTGTCTCTAGGGGCAGATATAATTCTAGTTTGCCAATACCATGGCAGTTTGGCTTCAAGACCTAGTATAATCATTTCAGGTCTCAGCTTTTCCGCCAAATGTGACAAACGTGAAATCCATGACCTAGCAAACTCTTTAATTGATTCCTTGCCTGCATTGAAGCGTTTCCCACTCCAAAATTCTCTCAACACTTCATTTTGCTTATTGCTAGACCAATACTCATTAATAAAAGCTGTTTTAAATTCCGCTAATGTTTTACATTTCAACATAACATCAGCTGACCAACGCATGGCGTCACCTGCTAAATGGCTTCTAACAAACGAGATTTTCTCTCATTCAGACCAAGTTGGTGGAATCACATCTTCAAAATCGTTCCAGAAATCTAGCGGGTGGATATTTTTGTCTGGATCGAACCGCAAGAACTGCCGACACCCGATAAAAGCGGCGTTTGCAGCTACAACTTGTTGTATATTACCATTACCAGAAGTTACTGAAGCTACTTTACTTTCAATGTTAGCAATGTTAGTACTAATATTTTCTACTTTCATTTCCACATTATCTACTCTTTGTACAATATGGGTAGTATCAGTTTTGATTGCATCTATGTCTGCTTGACATATGTTTACTTTTATGTTAACATCTTTAAACCTATCTGAGCACAGTTCAGATTCCGCCTCGATCTTTTCTGTTAACTTGTGCTCCAGCTTCGCATCTTCCATTTGGAAGTCTTTGCGAACCTCAGCAACTTCGGATTTAACTGTTTTATACATTTCAGAAAACTGTTGAGCAACCTTTTTCTTAATATCCTCATGGTTGTAATCAATTTTATAATTCAAACTGTCTAGATCCTCTTTCAACTTATTGCAACCAGCCTTGAAGGTATCGTCCATTACCTCCAATCGTTTATTAAAATTTGTTTGGCTGGCCACAATCTCAGACTTTAATTCAGCATTACTGTTTTTGACCTCAGTTATTTCAAACTTTAACTCAGCATTACTGCTTTTGACCTGTTCACTTATTTCAGACTTTAATTCAGCATTATTGGATTCTAATTTATTGTCCATTGCCTCAAACCGCATATTAAAATTTGTTTAACTGGCAGCTATTGCTTGTAATATCACATTTAGATCAACAGCCCCAGCATCTTTGGGTTGCTCACGAGCTGGCTTTTTATCACACTCAGGTGACGAAAAACTAGCTCCAATACCAGAATCATCAAAACTACATGAAACTTCTGATTGATTAGTCATATCTAACTGCTCCTTCTTAAACTCTACCATCTCTGATGACTGTTTCATTTTTAATTCATCAGAGAAGCTATCATCCCATAAATTTACAATTTCTACTTTCCGCTTTACTACAGAGGTCTCTATTATTGAATCATTTCCCCTTCGCACACTACTGTCCGGAGACAATACTTCATTTTTCACTTTAACATTACTACTTTCATGCATATTTACACTCGAACCGTTGTCTGGATTTACAGTTCCCTCAACAGACATAGGTTCTGATATAAGTTTAACCTCAGTTTCTTTTTACGGTTTCATCGCCGACAGTCTTTTAGTGCAGGTTAGTAAAATTTTTAACAGCTTTTCACTTAACTTAGTTCCTTCTGCACGACGTATGGCATTGCCGGCGCGGCGTACCAGGATTCCTGATACGACGTGGCACGTTGAACTGCAGATGGCTCTCCGATGGCTGTTGTGTGTTTGCGTGGCCCGCAATTGCAGGCTCTGCGCCGGCTGCTCCAGCGGACGACTGCGGTGCGGCGAAACTGGCTTCTCGCGATGCCGGCAGCACCGCTAGACTCAGTGCCAGCTCCGTCAATCCAGATGCGTTGTTAATCCAATTGCGTCGTCCACATTCACACGTAACACATTCACTGTTCTATTACTCAGCTGCGTGTCTCATTCCACTCGCGAATCCGAATAGTTAAAAATCACATTCACTTAGTTGATTTCCCGGCCGATGCACCATATGTGGGGCGGCGGATAGGTTTGTAGAAAAATAAAAGAATATAATTGCTGTATAATTGCTTGCATGTAGAATCAGTTTCTGGCTTTTAGAATGTTGTTAATGCTGTCTTTCGCCGTTCTCAACACTGGCTCTCTATTTACTTCTTGGCACCCAGAAAGTGATTTAATAAAACATGGAGCCAGTAATTAGAGATCCTAGTGCCCACTTCAATTGAGATACCATTACAGCTGCAGCTTATAGCTCTGAGGAATTAGGAGATTGTCCGGGATTTCTAATCAAAAACGGTTTTCCAAAATAGTTGAGTATATTCTGAAATTCACTGATTAAAAAAAAGCACAAGTATCCCTACAACCTAACTAACAGAGCAGTTCAGAGTCTAATGCGCTGATGCAACTATAAATGTCCGAATTAAATGTTAAAAAGAATGCTCGCCATAATTTGATGAGAGTATTTCATCAAACGCCACGCTAAATATTTGGTAGAATGTCTGTCCCGCGATGGCGCGTGAAAATACGACAATACGCAAACTGAAGCTAGATAATGAAAATCATTCCAGAATTAACACTTCACATAAAATGTTTTCATGGTTCCGCGTATCTCTAGTAACTTAATACGGCACCCGAGGCTGTTTGTAGCAGATACACTGATGCGACGCGTCTACCGACACAGATGGCGTGTCATTCAGCGTCTGGAGAGAACTGGGGCCTTCCTTCCTCGCGCAGCGTCCTTATATATAAACCCACGGTGCGGACGCGAAGGGAACGCCTGATCTTTTAGGCTCTCTCGACTAGCCGCTGGGCTAGTAACGCACCACTTCAAGTTACATAATAATTTATAGCTTCTTTTGCTTATGGCCGATGAAGCTCTTAATTTAAACGTGCATTCAGCACGCAGGTAAGTATTGATAATAAAATTTTGACGTGGCTAAGTTAAATATTTTGGGCGAGAGAATTAATTAAATTACACTGTACGCAGTAGATGAGCTCTGAACTGGCCCTTTTGAGATCCGCTATCGCTATAATTTTATAGGTATTCAAAAGAAACTTTACACATCTTCATAATCATAGCGGACCTCCAACCTATTTAAATCTAAACATCCTAGCCTTATTTATTAGCCTACTTAATCTATCTTGCTTCCTTTAGTTTTGAGACGAAAACCACAAAATCATGAATTTCCACTAAAATCTTAATATGTGAAATCCAAAGTACTGTTTTTATTAAATCATTATGAAAGATGAATCTAAATATAAATTTTGAAGTCTCTAGCTCTTTTCTGTTGCGCCAATGATTTTTCCAGAAAAACGTCCAAATTTCGAAAATGGCTGAAGTTATCGAACTGATATTTAACACACATTAATTTAGTATTATTCCTGACATGCTAGAAAAGTTTTAGGTCATTTGCTTGATTTTTAAGGTATTGCGCAATATTTATGACGTCAGAGCTAGTTACAGCAGACTGGCTGGCACACAATGGAAACTGATGTGAATTTACTACAGCGTGAGTAGGCTGCTTCCCTACACAGTAACCATTGAAAGTACATTGGAGATATCTAAATATTTGTGGGAAAAATGTTTCAGCTATGTCTTCACTGCAAAATTTCATCTGGACCCACTTGAACGTCATTTCGGTCTCGTAACGTCTGTGAGTTGCAATGATCACCCGTCAGTAACAGACATCTTGAGCTGGCACATGTTACAGTGCGTTTACATTCCTGTAAAACTAGCCCTATCTTCCGGCGGAAACTACGAACGTAAATGTGAATTTTCATTGACGTCATATGTATGCCAAATGCGGACGTGAACCAGATATTTGCTGCAAAAGAACAGAGTTCTTTAAATGGAAGACATAATTTTAAAAAGCTATGTGTTCCACATAACTTCACAGAGGCTCATCTTAATCCACAACATATTCCGGAGAGTCTTGAAAGCACCACAGGAAAGGAATGTTTAGTTTATCATCTGGCAGGTTACTTGGCGCATCAAGGAAGAAAAGCCGTAAAATGCTATAAGTGTTTGTGCCTTCTATGTGGAACTTTGTCTGACATCCCATTCTCTTTACTTGCATCTGTTAGAGATTATGGCTCTTCTACAGAAAAGACATTGCTCACATATCCATCGAAAGGCATCTTCAATGTTCTTATGCAGGTGGAAAAACTCCGTGAAGGCAGTTTATGGGACGACATTTTTTTATGAAACTTCCTGGCAGATTAAAACTGTGTGCCCGACCGAGACTCGAACTCGGGACCTTTGTCTTTCGCGGGCAAGTGCTCTACCATCTGAGCTACCGAAGCACGACTCACGCCCGGTACTCACAGCTTTACTTCTGCCAGTATCGAGTCTCGGTCGGGCACACAGTTTTAATCTGCCAGGAAGTTTCATATCAGCGCACACTCCGCTGCAGAGTGAAAATCTCATTCTGGACATTTTTTTATGATTGCCTCAATAGTTTGGACCACATTAAGTGTTGAAATATCTAACGTAGGATGCTGCGAAGATCATTTCATGAACATCGTTCCCAAGCTGACTCTTCATTGTATGAAATGCCGGTTTTTCACTGGCATTAAACAAATTCGGAAGGAATTGAAGTTTTCATTCGAAGGCCACTGACTAGGTGTCGATGGTTATACACCTGCGCGAAGTGCCGAGACTAGCAGTGTATTTAACACTAAATTCTTCTAGAATCATCATATGGAAATGATGCTCTAAGCCCCCCCTTTTCTAACTCCTACTTTTGCTGTTGCACATGGATTAATAAGAAACGCAAACTGACTGTAATCGACCCTGCAAGTGGAGTATAAAACGAGTTTGGCACCTGCAAAAATTTAATTTGATGCTCTAAGCCCCCCCTTTTCTAACTCCTACTTTTGCTGTTGCACATGGATTAATAAGAAACGCAAACTGACTGTAATCGACCCTGCAAGTGGAGTATAAAATGAGTTTGGCACCTGCAATAATTTAATTTGATAGACATTAATTAAATAAAGGAAAGTCTCAGTAACGTAGTGAGAAATGAAAGGGTTGCTCTACTGTTTAACAGAATGAAAGTTCTGTCCAAAATAACAATTTGATTTATTATGACTAAACTCAAAATAATAAACAAAACACATGAAACATTTAGAATACATCAAATTGGCTCAAATTTGATACTCAAATAAATGCTGTGAAGGTGAAGTTGTCCCTAAACTAGATTGTGACATTTATGACGAAGTGGTATGTGGAGCCAATTCCTTGCAACTCAAATCTTAAGAGACACACCGCCAACTCAACATTAATTGCTGCTACGGTAGTGATAACGCAGACAATGAACACCCAAGACAGAACAAAGTTAGAAAAGACGAACAGGCACGCTCTGCTGACCTCTGATTATTCCTAGTCTGCCGGTGCTGCGGACATACATTACCAAGCTGTCTTCTTAACTTCAAGGACACGATCTGGCCTACCGGAAGCGATGGCTGGTTGCTTCGACATCCCGTCGTGGTGATGATAATGTCGCGAGTATAGCCCGAAACAAATTGTCCTGGTCTGGTTGTTCCAGACTAAAGACTTCCTATCAATACAAATTCACCTCTGAGGGAGATGAAGAAGGCTCGCCACACTATCACTGACGGTACAGTGATTAATTTTAACAAGCGAAGTCACACAGTAACTTTGATATAGTCAACTTTAGCCAAAACTGCCCAAGACAGACAACATAGGCCGCTTGTACGCAGAACGCTCAATTGCCAACTGTACTCAGAAGGTTACATTGAAGTCGAAACTTCAGCAACTTCGTTAAACAGTTACAATCAAATAAAAGTATATTAGACAGCCAATGGAAGGCAGGCTGTCCAGAGCAGCGAGAGCTCAGTCTTGTAACCTGCTCCGACCGAAAGGTGAGAGCCGACTACCAATAGAGCACCTGTACAAACCGAATACAGAACATTCCCGCCCCCACGACAGTGGCGATGGTTAAACGTTCCAATCAGCAACTCGAAAACCGGCGGAAAATTCCACTCTATTGCCGAAGCACTACCATTCCACCAATGGAGATTCTTGGCGCCAATTTCTGCGCCGATTTTGCTACGCCACGGAGCTATGCCCTGAGTAAGCCAATCACAGTTACGATTTTGCAGAAAACGCGGGAATTTTGCCCGCCAAGACTGCCTGGAAACACAAGTCATTCCCACGCCCCGCTGGTGGCCCGCCAGAAAGTGTTTTCGCTAAGTTTCTGCGAAGTAACGGAACCTCTAGCCCAGCCGCTCCCTCAGGCCCTTGTGGGCATGTCTCCGCCGCTATTATGCCAATGTCGCGTCTGGAAAGCATTCACTCAACTCCCTCACACCTGTCGGCTTAACCCTTTCAAGATCAGCAGAGCCCGCCTGTCACCGGACCACCCGGGTGATGAGAGACGCTGCGTGGGAAGTCCGTGTGTGAAGGAATAGCAACTTTTCACCACATGCAATTAGAGAGGAAGATCGAATTACCCAGAGTAAGATAGAAATATGAGAGGGGGCTTCTGCCACCTCTCATAGCCCCTACGCCATTTTAGGTTGTAATTGGTGAGCCGTTGGCTCACTCAGGAGCAAGGTAGTGAGTCAATCGCCCAAGAACAATCTTACAAACTGACTCCACATGCCGCACTCTATAAAAAAAATCACTGCAACTGAAAAATGCAGCTCATACAGGGAGGATTATTTATGATGTAGCCAACTTCACCTTCTTAATATGGAACTCTAACACTCACATCACACATTCATACCCAGGGAGCCCCTTCCAAACACCGATTCACACAGACATTCACGCTCTAAATATGGCCCGGGCATGTGAGCCAAATATGGAGCAGTTTATTCTTTACAATCATAGTTGGAGTGCTCTGCAATTAAATGCCCAAGATGTTACAACAATTTCAATCATTAAACTAACCTGAACTCAAACACACATGATAATATTTAAGATAACAATCTCGTTGCGAGCTTTCAGAATCTAATTACAACCTCTGATTCATTCTGTCTCCCTCCAGCAAGAATAACCTTTACAAAATGTTCCCTGAACTGATGGTCCAATCACAATGACAGTCGTGGTATCTGCTTCAATTTATGGGGACTTCAGGCACACTGTTTGCATACACACAACAAAAAATTCAGAATACAAAAAAAAAAATATGGTGTAGAGAACAATACAGTAATTTGTAATTTGTGGACCCTACTCTATCACTTACATAAGAATTACAGTACAAATTCACAAACACATACAAAGTATAACATGCATTACAAAAACAACACTAGAGAAAGAAATTTACGAAAAAAAAAACAAGGTTCATGGGGTGCTTGCACACTGCACAATGTTCGCGACTGTGCTGAGAATGAGGCACTAAATCACATTGTTAGAAATATTCGAAGCACTTCACAAATTCGTTAGTTTCTCTGAGGGGGTTGGTATGTTGAGTCATATGCATTGATGCATGTGGTTCCATGTCTTGAGCATCGGAGGGGGGCTTTTGGGATGGGGCCACAGTACTGACATCACATAGGGCTAAACATCAGCTGTTGTTCCTACGTTGTTGCAACAGCAATATGGTGTGCTGGAGCATCTGCAGTACTCTGTTGAGATTCCAGCGAGACCCACGCATATGATCACGGCAGTACGGTAGGAAGACATAGTGATAGGCTCCCCTCACGTCGATTAATTGTGTCTGAGGTCTAATAGTTGGGATACGTCACTAGTCCAGGTCTCTTCTCTCCCTGGACAGTACTTTACGTTTCCCAATATTGCAGTTCGACGAGGGATGATGGCACGTGGAGTGACTCCAGAAGTGTGTGAGGTCATCCCGACAGGATCGAACTACAAGCGACGATTGCTACAACTGCTCTCTAAGTGAGAGGAGAAGTTAGAAATGAGACAATTTATTTGTTAGAGTTTGTGGCACGATACTACTTTGTGTATGCAGATCGGCCAATGCTAGTGAGTTGTAAAAACTCAACTAGGTGATTATATAGCGTCCCTTTCTGTCCTGAGGCACATGAGGCGCAGGTTCTGGCACCTTATGTGATCTTCGTGTACTCACGACAACGTGGTCTGCCGCAGGGAGTCCCTCCAAACGGCTGCCGCGTCCGGAGAGCTAGCTGGCTGTTGCGTGCTGGTCGCCTGTCAGTGTCAACGGCCAGCCACACTTTCGCTTGTGGCCCGGCGAGGGCTGTCTGCCGCCTAATCCCTCAGGTATGCGGCCCAGTGACTGTCAGCTTGTAGGACCGGACGCAGCCGCACCCTTCTCATCAGGTGGCGCGCTGACGCTCCCCTTCTTGCAGACAGCCGTTGACCTTCCGTCCTTGCTCTGGCCGGTCTCCGCATTGCCACGACACCCACCATCTGCACAACTCTGACAAAAATCCTATGCCTAACTTTTTCCCATGACCTTCTATGTTATAGTAAATTTACATAATGATACATTGATGGTCTGTCATTTCAGACACTCCCATTTCAATTTTATAGTTATTAATCTATGGCTATCATTATAAGAAAATCTTGGTGTATCTAATCTAGACATGGAAATAATCTATCTTGATATTTGTGTAGAGACTGATCTCACTACTGTACATGGTGTGTGATGCTATATTGGACGAACAACTAAATGTGCAGGCCCGCACTAATATTACTATTACTTATATAGATCGACAGTAGACAAGCTCAAGAATTAACAACCATTTGCCAAGATCTACATTCTATGTCTTTTGAATAAATTATGTTATTATGCAAGTTGAAGTTTTACTGAGCTATAAAGAACATGCAACTACTCTACTTTCGCTCGCCCATCGTCCCTCCATCTTGGGTCTGTGGTTTATAGCAACCCAACTGGCGCGCGCCAAACACTTGTGGTAGAAAACCCCCACAATATTAAGGATCTAGTTGTTGTTAAATCCTAAAGTTTAACTTATCCTAGTATATCTCTTACATAATCCCTTATACGCTGAGATGTCTCGCTGCTCGCCGCTTTTGACGACGACAGTGATGTGCGCGCCGTACGACATGGCCTCCGAGTTCTCACTACGCCTCACTGACAGGCCAGATACTGGGTTATCCATGGCTATACAAGACAATAAATTTACAGTTGCAACTTCTTTTTCTATGTGATGCTGTTTTTAGCGATCAAAGGGCACCTTTCCAGAGGCAATGTAATATGACCAAGCCAGGACTGGCTCCTGTTGAGGATTCAGTCGCCCACCATACGACAGCTACACGTTATGTCACGAATCTCCAAGTATAATTCCTTGGCTATTCATCTGTGACAGTCACGAGCAGCACGCTAAATCCCCAACCAGCACACTGGCATGGTAGGCTTTATGCCCGCATTTCTACCGTCTAGGGCACCATTGGAGTCAAACGCTCACAGGTTCATCCCGACTTGCAAGACACCGATGCTGGCGTATCACTGTAAAAACTATACTGCCCATATTCATCCTCGAAATCACGCAATATACCACAATCTTGCAGTGCACTGACGCGTGCCTGCAAGCATTGGTATGAACGTCTTAGGAACTGGTTGAGGCCGCTATGTAGCGTATCACGACTTCTCAGAACGCTTCTAAGAGCACGTTCTTGTATGCGCCCATTTGTGCGACATCTCCTCACTCATCATTATCCCTCAACATGGACACCAGACAGGAAAGGACAAAAACATTGCTCATGGAAAGGTAGTGTCTCCTACTCCATCGACATTGGAAGTCGCGAACATAAACAAAAAAAGATAGCAGCAGTAAATTCTTATGCGAGAAAGCGCAGCGTGTTAATACTTTAGCAATCTTAATCTATTAATGCAACGATTATTGTTCCCCGAAGAAAGGTTCATATATTTTCCTGTACTACTATGTGGTGGAGTCCTATGGACTAGCGCCAATCCCTTGTCAGACTCCCCCTCCTCTGACGTGCATTAGGATTTGCAGGTCTAATTTCAATCTCCTGGTTCTCCTGTTGTCCTTGGTTCCGCTCTCTCCAATTACGGTCGCTTTGCCGTTCGTTATTCCTCCTGTTCCAGATTCCTTGTCTAGATTGACCCTGTTCCCTGACGTTCTGGTTTCCGTGTCTCTGGTTTCCATAACCTTGAATAGCGTAACCTTGATTTCCGTAACCCTGGTTTCCTAACTGACCAGTGCGATTATGCGATCTGTTGTCGTCTTCCCTCGCTGGCCCGTGGTATTTGTTATTTTGTGCCTTCTTCCTGTCCTTTGCGTCTTGTTTATCAAAGACTACTTCGAGTTCGCGCAATAGACTCTTGAATGCTTCTATGTCAGATCCACACTTCCCGACAAGTGTCTGTTGATACCTAACTGGCAATTTGGAAAAGCAAAATTTAATGATTTCTCCGTTGCTATATGGACTATCTAAAAACTGATTCTTCTTGAGTAAATCATCAAACAATTTGGTTGCGCTCCTATGTCCGGAAACTTCCAGTTCAGGACAAAATATTATTTCCTCTTTAATCCTGTCTTGCGTTTCCTTTGACCAGTAGGTCCGCAGGAATGCACCAACAAATTCCTGATACGTCCGACACGTCGCTGCCACACCCAGCATCTTTTCTGCGGCTTGGCCCTCGATGTGTCCACACATGAGTTCTAATTTTGCCTGGGTTGGCCATGACGACGGTAATGAATTTGTAAACTGCATCACCCAGCTCTTCGGATGCATCGACCCTCCATTATCTTTGAACTTCTGGAATTTTAGTATCGACAGGAAGTGATTTTGATTAAAACCCTGTCCGATCCTCGCACTGGTGTTGTGACTCGTTTCCGATACTTGCACGTCTGCTGAGTGTCCTGATCTATCTTGCTGATAACTGTGATGTGCTACCTCTGTATCACAGTGGAAGTGGCACTCCGAATTCACTCTCCTAAGTGGGCTACGATTATTGGAGCTATTAGTCGCTGTTTCTGCGTGTGCATTGTTAGTTCCGCACTCTGTCACTAGGCTAGAGCACGGTGGGATTTTCCTCGGAGACACAATTCTGTGTACTCCATCATTGGTATCCGAACGCACAGTGCTCGTGTACCCGTTTCGCTCTAGTTTTGCTATCCGACTCTCTACTTCTTTAATTCGTTTCGTGATGTTCGTAACCGCAATATTACCTTGAGTTTTTAAGACCGCAAGGGATTTTGAGTGGGCTTGTGTCGCACGTCGCAAGCGCCCTGCGAGTTGAGAAGTTGCTTTTGCGATTTTCATTGCCCCTGTTGCTGCCGTTTTGGCTAGGCCTGCTACTTTTTGTGCTATTATTGACATTTGTTTTGCCTCTCCACATTCTTTCTTTATTGTTAGTAATTCCCCACGAATTTCCCCTATATGTGAAATTATAGTCTGAGTCTCCTTCTTACGTTGTTCGTCAGCTTCTTCTTTCATTGATCGTAGGAAGCTCAGTATTGGGTTAATGTCATCTTTTTGATCTTTGTCACACATGGGCGATGTAACTCTGGATACCTGGGCGCTAGAGCTCTGACGTGACCGAGTTGGACTCGGTCTGCTCTCGTTCGTTTGACTATAAACTTCTGCTATCGTCTCGACCTGTGTGCCTGTCTCTGTTTCATCCTCTACCTCACTATCATAATCACGGCCGAGTCGTTGCTCTAAGATCGCGTCCAAATCACCTTCCTCATCAATGAACCTGCCACCCTGTCCTGCTAAAAATGTGCCCATCTCATCTCCGAACCTATCTCCGTCAGTAACCTGCCCCTTATCCATTATGCAATCCTCTTTTGTTTTAGCTTCGCTCGATAATAGTCGTGCCTTACTTCTCGTGATCATTCATGAAAAACAAATCTAAAAATGCACAATAAAAATAATCTACTCCCAATATTTTTTTTTACACATAAACATAAAATTTCAACAACGTCGTTCCAACGCTGTAATTACATGCACGATTTGTTGTGGTACAGAAACCGAACACAGACCCGACAAAGTGTGATATGGTATGGACACAACATAAAAGAAACACAAAAAAACAATGAACAAACACAAAAATATATACGCTTAAAACAAAAACTGTAATCATGCGCCGATACTTAAACACTAGTTGCGGAACTACAAGAAAAAGAACTTCAGTATTAATCATTAAAAAAAAGCAGAGAAAAAAAAATTTGAATGTTCCTACTAAGAATACTGTTTGCTTATCAGCGATTCACAGGAAAGATCCGAGGCTAAGGATCGCCATTTTATGTGAGGTGCTGGGTCTAGCAGTGTGTTTAACACTAAATTCTTCTCGAATCTTCATATGGAAATGATGCTCTAAGCCCCCCCTTTTCTAACTCCTACTCGTGCTGTTGTACATGGATTAATAAGAAACGCAAACTGACTAATCGACCCTGCAAGTGTAGCAGAAAAGAGTTTGGCACCTGCAATAATTTAATTTGATAGACATTAATTAAATAAAGCAAAGTTTCAGTAACGTAGTTAGAGATGAAAGGGTTGCTCTATCGGTTAACAAAATGAAAGTTCTGTCCAAAATAACAATTTGATTTATTATGACTAAACTCTAAATCATAAACAAAACACATGAAACATTTATAATACATCAAATTGGGCATTCAAATAAATGCTGTGAAGGTGAAGTTGTCCATAAAGTAGATTGTGACATTTATGACGAAGTGGTATGTGGAGCCAATTCCTTGCAACTCAAATCTTAAGAGACACACCGCCAACTCAACGTTAATTGCTGCTACGGTAGTGATAACGCAGAAAATGAACACCCAAGACCGAACAAAGTTAGAAAAGACGAACAGGCACGCTCTGCTGAGCTCTGATTATCCATAGTCTGCTGGTGCTCCGGACATTCATTACCAAGCTGTCTTCATAACTGCAAGGACAGATCCGGCATACCGGAAGCGATGGCTGGTTGCTTCGACGTCCCGTCGTGGTGATGATAATGTCGCGAGTATAGCCCGAAACAAATTGTCCTGGTCTGGTTGTTCCAGACTAAAGACTTCCTATCAATACAAATGCGCCTCTGAGGGAGAGGAAGAAGGCTCGCCACACAATCACTGACGGTACAGTGATTGATTTTAACAATCGAAGTCACACAGTAACTTCGATACAGTCAACTTTAGCCAAAACTGTCCAAGACAGACAACATAGGCTGCTTGTACGCAGAACGCTCAATTGCCAACTGTACTCGGAAAGTTACGTTGAAGTCGAAACTTCAGCAACTTTGTTAAACAGTTACAATCAAATAAAAGTATATTAGACAGCCAACGGAAGGCAGGCTGTCCAGAGCAGCGAGAGCTCAGTCTTGTAACCTGCTCCAACCAAAAGGCGAGAGCCGACTACCACAAGAGCACCTGTACAAACCGAACACAGAACATTCCCGCCCCCACGACAGTGGCCATGGTGAAACGTTCCAATCAGCAACTCGAAAACCGGCGGAAAATTCCACTCTATTGCCGAAGCACTACCATTCCACCAATGGAGATTCTTGGCGCCTATTTCTGCGCCGATTTTGCTACGCCACGGAGCTATGCCCTGAGCAAGCCAATCACAGTTACGATTTTGCAGAAAACGCGGGTATTAGCCCGCCGAGACTGCCTGGGTACACAAGTTATTCCCACGCCTCGCTGGTGGCCCGCCAGAAAGTGTTTTCGCTAAGTATCTGCGAAGTAACGGAACATCTAGCCCAGCCACTCCTTCAGGCCCTTGCGGGCGTGTCTCTGCCGCTATTATGCCAATGATAAGAAATAAAACAATAGAGATAAGGTACGACTTATTTTACACCACAAATTAACTCTTTCATTGGTATTAATCTTCCTTCTGTTCAGGGTATACAATGAAAAAGGCTTGTCTGTTGTTACAATAGCAGTACCATAATCTCTGCTTCCAACAACACCAATAGAAAATGTTTTATAACAGATAATATCTCTGTCATAGTAAGCTTCCAATCCTTGTAAAGGCTTCTGTGGCTGTGTGCGCCGCCTTATAGGCGGGTGGCCTTGAGCGGGACTTAGCCGCTGGGCGAGGCAGTAGGCAGCCGCGAGCTCTAGTATTACTTAGCTCGCGGCGGGCAAAAATCAAGTTGCTATCAGCGGAAGTGACGTAGCGATAAGACGCTCGTGAATGGAGCGCTCGGCGCGCTTCCTGTTTCTGCGTCAGTCGACTGCAGGCAGCAGCACGCAGCACACAGCCATGCCGTACCGTCGTAGGAGATACACTAGGAGGAGCAGAATGCCAGTTTATAAAACTGTTTTTAGTTTTGACGAGACACCAAGCCCTGTGTCTCAACAGGAGATACTGTCTGGTCCAATAACATTTGTTGGCTGTAAAATCACTTTTTCTTGTACCACAAATGAAGTTGTTCCTGGTAATTCGTGGATGACAGTTGCTTTGGTGAGAGGAAGTGAGAAGCCTTTACAAGGATTGGAAGCTTACTATGACAGAGATATTATCTGTTATAAAACATTTTCTATTGGTGTTGTTGGAAGCAGAGATTATGGTACTGCTACGTCACTGGCATGAGAAGCCTGTGGGTTGCAGGGGTCCCGACCCCTGGGGAGGTGGGTGGGTTATTTCTGTGGCTGTGTGCGCCGCCTTATAGGCGGGTGGCCTTGAGCGGGACTTAGCCGCTGGGCGAGGCAGTAGGCAGCCGCGAGCTCTAGTATTACTTAGCTCGCGGCGGGCAAAAATCAAGTTGCTATCAGCGGAAGTGACGTAGCGATAAGACGCTCGTGAATGGAGCGCTCGGCGCGCTTCCTGTTTCTGCGTCAGTCGACTGCAGGCAGCAGTGTTTTTAGTTTTGACGAGACACCAAGCCCTGTGTCTCAACAGGAGATACTGTCTGGTCCAATAACATTTGTTGGCTGTAAAATCACTTTTTCTTGTACCACAAATGAAGTTGTTCCAGGTAATTCGTGGATGACAGTTGCTTTGGTGAGAGGAAGTGAGAAGCCTTTACAAGGATTGGAAGCTTACTTCTGCCACCTCTCATCTGCTTCGGAATCGCATTGGGACGTATATACACTGCAGCAACGACCTGAAACGGAACTATTTGATTGCCCCTTATGTAATCTAAGACAAAAAGGAAAGAAGCTTCACGAAAAAATTATCCGAATGGAACGGAAATCGGTAGATATGATGTACATGTACAGACAATCCAAGGATTGCAATATCCAGACAAAGAGCTTCGCAAAATGAGCAAATCAGTAAGGTGTTGGTCCACCTCTGGCTCTTATGAAAGCACTTATTCGTGTTGGCATTGATTGATAGATGTCCTCCTGAGTGCTGTTGTGCCAAATTCTGTCCTATTGGGGAGTTCGTCAAAATTGCGAGCTAACTGGAGCGCCCTTCCCATAATATTCCAAACGTTCTCAACTGCAGAGGGATCTGGCGACCTTGCTGGCCAAGGTTGGGATTGACAAGCATGAAGACAAGCAGTAGAAACTCTTGCCGTGTGCGGGTGGGCATTCTCTTGAAGAGATGTAAGCCCAGGATGGCCTACCATGAAGGGCAACAAAGCGGAGCGTAAAATATCGTCGATGTACAGCCGTAGTGTAAGGGTTGCGCGGTTGACGACTGAGGGAGTCCTTGCTATGAAATGAAATGGCGCCACATACCTTCACTCCTGGTTGTCTGGCGGTATGGCGGGAGACACCCAGGTTCTGGGACGTTCCAGACACGTCTTCACTAATCAACTGGACTCAGTTAGCAGTGGGACTCGTCAGTCAAGGCAACTGTGCTCCAGTCAGTGAGATTCCAAGCCCCGATGGCCAGTGAAGAAACAACTGGAGACCCCCCAGGCAGCGGTGGGATACCAAACTGACTATCGCCCGCCATGCGGCACGACCAACAGGAGTGATGGTCTGGGGTGCCTTTTCTTTTCATAGCACTCCCCATTTGGTTGTCATGTGACGCACCCTTACAGCACCACAGTACATGACGGTATTCTACGTCCCGTTTTGTTGCCCTTTGCAGCAAAGCATCAAGACCTTATATTCAGTAATATAATACCCACCCGCACACAGTTGGAGTTTCTACTGCTTGTCTTCGTGCTTATCAAACTCTACCTCAGCCAACAAGGTAGCCTGATTTCTCTCCTATTGAGATCGTTTGGAGCACTATGGGCACTGCCCTCCATCTATGGGTTTTGACTACCTAAGGCGCCAATTGAACCGACTTTTGCACGATATCCCTCAGGTTGACAGACAAAAACTCTATCACTGCCAAGCCGAATGCATATGGGCCAGAGGTGGAAACATCTTACTGATGTGGTCAATTTGTGAAGCTCTTTCTCTTGAAGATATCATCCAATTTTGTTTGTAAATTACATCACACCTACTGATTTCTGTCCCATTCATGGTGTGTCGATTTTGTTTTTGTCTTAGAGTGTACATATACACATCAAAAAAAAGTTTTGCATCACCTCGATTCCGAGAGTTCCGGAACCTATATAGAAAATTGGAACAGAGATCAACATAAACATCATTTCCCACATTTTATTGCTCACGAAAAGTACACACTGCATATTGTACCACTGTACAGTGAGACTTTCAGAGGTGGCGGTCCAGACTGCTGTACACACCGGTACCTCTAATACCCAGTAGCACATCTTCTTGCTTTGATGCATGCCTGTATTCGTCGTGGGTACTATCCGCAAGTTCATCAGGCCACTGTTGGTACAGATTGTCGCACTCCTCAACGTCGATTCAAAGTAGATCCCTCAGAGTGGTTGCTCTGTCACGTCGTCCATAAACAGCCCTTTTCAATCTATCCCAGGCATGTGCGATAGAGTTCATGCCTGGAGAACATTTTGGCCATTCTAGGAGAGCGATGTCGTTATCCTGGACGTTATTCACAAGATGTGCACGATATGGGCGACAATTGTCGCCCATGAAGACGAATGCCTCACTAATATGCTGCCGATATGGTTGCACTGTTGGTCGGAGGATGGCATTGACGTATCGTACAGTCGTTACGGCACCTTCCATTACCACCAGCGGCGTACATTCGCCCCTCATAATGCCACCCCGAAACAGCAGGGAACCTCCACCTTGCTGCACTCGGTGGACAGTGTGTGTAAGGTGTTCAGCCTGACCGGGTTGCCTCCAAACACGTCTCTGACGATTGTCTGGTTGAAGGCATATACGATACTCATCGGTGAACAAAACGTGGTGCCAGTCCTGAGCGGTCCATTCGGCATGTTGTTGGGTAAATTTCTACCGCTCTGCATGATGTCGTGATTGCAAATATTGGCATCGCCATGGACATCCGGAGTGAAGCTGCGCATCTTGTCGCCTATTGCGCACGGTTTGAGAGTAACACGAAGTCCTGTGGCTGCACGAAAACCGTTATTTAACATGGTGGCGTTGCTGTCCGGGTTCCGCCGAGGCATAATCCGTAGGTAGCGGTCATCCACTGCAAACGTAGACCTTGGGTGGCCTGAGCCAGGCATGTCATCGACAGTTCCTGTCTCTCTGTATCTCCTCCATGTCCGAACAACATCGCTTAGGTTCACTCCGAGACCCCTGAAATTTTCCTTGTTGAGTGGCCTTTCTGGCACAAAGTAACAATGTGGGTGCTATCGACCGCGGTATTGACCGTCTAGGCATGGTTGAACTACAGACAATACGAGTCGTGTACCTCCTTTCTGGTGGAATGACTGGACCTGATCGGCTGTCGGACCCCGTCCGTCTAATACTCGCTGCTCAACCATGGTTGTTTACATCTTTGGGTGGTTTTAGTGACAACTCTGAGCAGTCCATGGGACTATGTCTGTGATACAACAGCCGCAGTCAACGTCTGTCTTCAGGAGTTCTGGGAAACGGGGTGATGCAAAACTTTTTCTGATGTGTATAGAAGATCTTGATGTTCACGTATAGCTCTTGTCAGTTGTGTTGTGTTCCGCTGGAGAGCTGTGCTGAATTGTTGGTATGTAGCACTTAAGTACTCTTTTTATATATATAGCTATTTTTCTGATTCAGAAACTGTTAACATATGCCATACGATAAGTAAATAAATAAATTCGAACACGTTTTGTAGAATGCAACCTATCTTTAGATAACAGCTATAAATAAATGAATTAAAAAAAACCAAGTACCTCACAACTTTCAGTGTTTGCAATGCCAGGCTTTCTGCTTAAGCGATAAGTTTTGTGCCGCTGTTTGTTCTTGAGTCCCAAGTCCTCGGCGGCTGCTGCAAAGTTTCTCGCTCACCAATTCCCAGCTGACAATGAGCTGAAGTTTCCTTTGTTACGTAAGACTGAGCGATGTATAGCAAATCTCACCGTCCTATCTTCTTTTTCTTGCTAATAGAACTTAAGAAACATGCTGGAACGTCTTTGTTTGTTCGCGGTCTTCTGTTTTCTAAATTTTCATTACTGTTTGCTGTTTTAATTTGCAATACCTCTTAGCTGAAATTGCCCATCCCGCCCAGCACGAAGTAAAGTTATTGTATGAACACTACTGGACTCTGAATTCCAGACTCTGTGCTCTTATACCGGTCTTGTAAATATTTCAGTACATGGTCGCACAGCAACTGGCGCCAGCAGGAATGAAATAAAGGAGGACAAATGAAGCCGAGGAGCAGTCCGTAAAGAGATAACTAGGTAGTTTGAAGAAAACAGGTCGAGACTGCTGCTTCCTGGAAAGTCTCAATGCCACCGTTATTTTGTGATGAGGAGCAGAGAAATTTTTCCAGCGTTACGTGCCCAGGTTTTTCTGCTCGGTGTTAAAAATTCCATTCACATTATACTCGCTAGAGAGACATTATTTTAACAAAACTCTCAACCAGCTGGTGCATGTGTTTCGCTCGGTTCCCCGATAGGACAATAACGTCAAATGTCAAACCTTACAAAGTGCTCACATTGTCCCGCGCGGAATTAGCCGAGCGGTCTTAGGCGTTGCAGTCATGAAGTGTACTGTGCGGCTGGTCCCGGCGGAGGTTCGAGTCCTCCCTCGGGCATGGGTACGTGTGTGTTTCTCCTTAGGATAATTTAGGTTAAGTAGTGTGTAAGCTTAGGGACTGATGACCTTAGCAGTTAAGTCCCATAAGATTTCACACACATTTGAACTTTTTTTTTTCTCACATTATATCTCGAACGGATCCCTATAGAACGTACGTATCCGCGCAATAACTGGACTCAAATCTGGAAAATATCAACAGTCCGATCCGAGGAACCAAAATAAGTTCTCCATGGTGTGACATTATCAACGAAACAATACCTAGGAGAGAAAATGTGTAACACCGGGTGTACCAAAATGAAAAATCCGATTTACAAAAATCACAACTATTATGTTATTTGAGATATGTGTGTGAACAATGTACTGTTGGAAGGAGAAAACTCTCGAGTTTTACATGGTTCCAGCTAGGTAGCAGCACTGTGTGCCCACCTCAAATCTGGTAAAAATGGTGTCTGGTTCAAATGGCTCTGAGCACTACGGGACTTAACATCTTAGGTCATCAGTCCCCTAGAACTTAGAACTACTTAAACCCAACTAACCTAAGGACTTCACACACATCCATGCCCGAAGCAGGATTCGAACCTGCGACAGTAGCGGTCGCGCGGTTCAAGACTGAAGCGCCTATAACCGCTCGCCCACTTCGGCCGGCTGGTGTCTGGTAAAGAGGAAGCGTTTTGTGTTCTACTTTTTGCGCAGTGCGGGTCAGTGATAACTGTTCATCGTAACTTTCGTACTAGGTATGGTGTGGATCCTCCTACACCACAGATAGCATGAACAATTCCGAGAAACAGGTTGCTTGTGTAAAGGCAAATCGCCGGGCCGTCCCCGAGTGTCAGACACAGACGTCGAACGCAACGGCCATAGTTTCACAAGGCGTCCGCAGAAATCCGTTCACCATGCAGTTCGACAGCTCAATATGCCCCCCGATGCCCGTCTGGCGCGTGTTTCGTCAACGTTTACACATGAAACCATACAAAATTCAACTACTGCAAGCTCTTCGTCAAGGAGACAAACAAGAACGAGTTAAGTTCTGCACTTTCGTTCTTGGCAAGATGGAGGATGTCAGTTTTTTCCCACGCTTAGTTGTTAGTGACGAGGCAACATTCAATTTAAATGGAAAGGTGAACTGTCTTAATGTGAGAACATCGGGTACGGAACAACAACATGAAGTTGTAAAGTATGAGAGCAACTTTCCAAGATGTAATGTGGTTTGTGCAGTTTCACGGGAAAAGGTGTATGGTCCATTTTTCTTTAGAGAGAACACTGTTGCAGGAAGCACATATCTGTATATGCTTGAGAACTTTCTTTTCCAACCGTTGGAGACTGATTCGAACGACATTACTTACCAATAGAATGGGGCACCGCCACACTGGCATCTGGAAGTGCGGGAATTTTTAAATGAAAGGGTCACTGAACGATGGATCGGTCGCTCTGGACCAATTGATTCACCCTTTCATTACTGACCTCCACGGTCACCAGACCTAAGTGTGATTATTTCTTGTGGGGGTTTATAAAAGACTCTATTTAAGTGCCCCCGTTACCAACAATAATTAATGAATTGAGACATCGCATAACAGCAGCTGCCGGAGCTGTAACTCTAGACGTGTTCGCTGCAGTGTGGGAACAGTTTGAATACCGCATTAACATATGTCGTTATATAGGGGGACATCTGGAACACCTATGGAAAGATAGACAAAAAAAACTTTTTAAATTTCCGGTTCATCAAAAAACAAAATTCATTGTATATGTTTATTTGTTTCAGAAATACAGACGTGCCACATCGGATGATTCCTTTTATACATAGTGTATTAAATAAAAGCCTACACCACGTTTAATGTTATGTCATTTGGTAGAGATGTTAGCTCATAATTTAATTTGCAGGACACAAAGCAAAATGTTGGCCAGGGAAGAGCTTGCAATTCTCAACAAGCCGGCCACTGAGGTCGAGCGGTTCTAGGCGCTTCAGTACGCAACCACGCAGCTGCTACGGTCGCAGGTTCGAATCCTGCCTCGGGCATGGATGTGTGTGATGTCCTTAGGTTAGTTAGGTTTAAGTAGTTCTAAGTCTAGGGGACTGATGGCCTCAGATGTTAAGTCCTGTAGTGCTTAGAGCTATTTGAATTCGAATTCTCAACAGAACAACCGATGTAACGATCGATTTAATTCAGACGATCAACATGATCCACACACTGTCCCAGGAGCAAAAACCAACACTAACATTTGGCTCCTCAGGCAATAGATCTACCACGCGTTGAAAATAAAATCTCCTTCATTGTAGGGCTATGATTAAAGTCTACCTCTCAGCGCAGAGAACATAAACAATAAAGGAACTGGTGCCAAAACTTAGTAACAGCTACAATTCCTACGGAGTAAACTCCTGAAACGCACTTGACAGTCAATACGAACCTTCAGGTGAGGTCTTCTTATCATCTCAACTTGAGAGGTAAAATTAAATACGTAGTAGCAGTATAGTATTCTGCCTTACGGCAGGTCTTGTCATAGGTTAAGCCACTTCCACTTTTGTCTGTCCATAGCCAGTTTTTTCATTTCTGAATATTTGTCTCCTTTGATATTGTCCACCATTTGATATCTTCTTTTTGCTCTTCCCCTTTCCCCTCCACCATTCGTTCTATTCCTTCCTTCAATAAACAGTCGCTCCTCAAACAATGTCCAATCCAGTTTCGTTTTCTCTTTCTGATGGCTTTGAGCATGTTTCTTTCTTCTCTAACTCTTCTTAATACTTCTTCATTCCATATTCGGTCTTCCAATTTCACTTTTTCCATTCTTCCCCATATCCACATCTCTAGTGCCTCCAATCTTCTTTCATCTTCCTTCGTCAATGTCCAGGGCTCCGCATCACACAGTGCAACGCTCCAGATGTAACATTTGGCAAGTCTGTTCCTCAGATCTTCGTTTAGTGGGCCACAAAGTAATTTCTGTTTCCTCTTGAATCATTCTTTTGCCATTGCAATTCTTTTCCTAATTTCTGCTGAGCAATGCATATAATCCATTATTACACTTCCCAAGTAATTGAAGTTATTCACTTGCTCTACTTCGGGCGCTGATAACCTCGTTGTTGTGCGCCCTAAAACACTAATAATCATCTAATAATCAACATGCTCTACTTCTTCTTCCCCTATTTTCATACGGTATTTTCTCCCCTTTCCTCCGATTACCATGCATTTCGTTTTCTTCTTGTTAATCTTCATTCCATATTCTTCTGATTTTGTGTTTAGATCATCTAACATTGGTTCCAGCTCTCTTGCACTCTCTGCCATAACAACCATGTCGTCTGCAAATCTTATATACTCCACTCTCCAACCCCCTATACAAACTCCTCTCCTCCCATCAAAACTCCACTAATAATTTCCTCCAGATATATATTAAACATTGTTGGTGATAAACAACAACCTTGTCTTACACCTCTCCCCAGTTCAATTTCTTCACTCATCACACCTCCTATTCTTACTCTTGCTGTCTGGTTCAAATATAAACTTCTAATTAGCCGTCTATCCCTCCAGCCAACTCCATGTTTCCTTAGGATATCCATCAGTTTGTCCCATCTGACACAGTCAAAAGCCTTCTCAAGATCAATGAACACAACATACACCTTCCTTTTCTTCTCCATGTACCTCTACCCTATCACTCTCAGTAGCCCAATGGCATCTCTAGTTCCCAGTCCTCATCTGAAACCAAATTGTTCATCTCCTATTATGCTTTCCAATTCAGCTCTCCATATAGCCTTCTGTTGAGCGTCCTCAGCAAGACTTTAGCTGCATGCGATATCAGGCTCACTGTAATATGTTCCTCATACTTTTTGCTGCTCTTTTTCTTTTCTATAGGTATTAAGATACTTTCTGTAAAGTCCTTTTGCCATTTTCCTGTCATATATTTGATTACACATTTCCCTTCTATCTCCAATGACTTTAACAGTTTCGCAGGAATCTCATCAATTCCCATTGCTTTCCATTTGCCATCTCCTTCATAGATTCTTCAATCTCACTAGTTAGTATTGCATTTCCTTTGTCATCATCTGCAACTTTATCTTTTTCTTCTATCCCAAGGTATTCTTCACTTGGTCGGCTGTCTACAGCGTATAGAAATTCTATACATTCTTCCCATCTTCTCATTATTTCTTGGGGTTCACTCACCATTTTACCGTCTGCTGCCTCTACTTCCTTTAGTCTATTGTCGTTTCTCTTTCCCCTGAATGTCAAATCCATTGCTTCTTTGTACATCAAATCATATTTTCCTTCGTTCTCTAATTTCTCTATCTTGTCGCTCTTTTCTGTCAGCCATTTCTCCTTTGCTTTTTCTGTCTCCCTTTTTAAATCATTATTCATTATTTAACCTCTTGTTGTTGCGCTTCCCTTCTTCTTGTTTGAAGTTTTCCATTTCCTGCCTTGGTTACCACATCTGGTGTTACCCATTCTTTCTTTACCTTTTTCCTCTCCTTGACTCCAAGCGTTTCCTTAGCTGACTTTTTGATCCAATTTTTAATCGATCCCATCTTCCTTCTGTGCATTCCGTCTCCCGTCCTTCCATCATGATTTCAGAATATGCGTTCTGTAATTTTCAACAATTACCATTGTTTTTCAGTTTCTCAGAGTTAATGTGCTCTCTCTTCGGTCCTTTCCAGGTTCTTTTCAATAAAACTAGAACCTCAGCTACTACTAATATGCGACCTGAATTTAATATCTGCCACAGGATAGCTTATGACACTCTTTAGGAAATTTCGGAATCTTTGTTGTATTATTACGTAACCAATTTGATATCTTTTGTTGCCAAATCGAGATATTCTAGTATTCCGTCGTAAGAGAATTAAAAATTTGTAACTTTCTTTTCGCACCGGAGCTTAAATTGCGGAAATGTACTACTTAGCGTACAATGCGCCTTAAGACATCGTCAGCTGGAACAGAAGATGAGCCAGTCATGACTTTCAAGCTTCTTTGTTCGCCGTGACGATGTAATTCAGATATTTACGCTCTTAAAATATAACCTAAAGAGGGTGCAGTTCAGATCTATTGAATATACATGGTACAATCAGATTAATGTGACCAGGGCCAACTTTCGACGTCAATGTGCAGTAGGCACTGATATACGGCTGGTGGCAGTACTAGCAGTGGAGGGTATATAAAGCGTGTCCCGGAATGCACGAAACAGTGCAGTCGTTGTAACAATACGGAAACGGTGTGAGATATCTGATGCCCAGATGGGCATGATAATTGGACGAAGAGTGGAAGCATTTCCGAAAAGGCTATGTTGTAAACTTTCCGCACGCCACCGTGATTAAAGTATACCACGCATGGCAAAATGGCGCTATTTAAAATAAGCATCGAGGCATCTGTGTTGCAACACGATCCGTTGATGACAGGGCTGAACGACGGCTGCGGAGATGTGTGATGGCGAATAGACGTGTAACTGTTGACGAACTGAACCAAAGGCTATCAACAGCGTCTCCTCAAGGACTGTTCAGTGAACGTTGCTCCGAGTAGTAGGGCAGTGGGTTTAAAAGCACACTTTTGATATCAAATTGGTATGTAAATTAATTAAATTGATCAATTAATCACCCCCACACCCGACCACACCCACCCCCACCCCCCAGATCACGTCACCTGTTTTTCTCAGCTGCATGTGTGCCCCAGCCTCCTCAACACCCCTCAACACCCCCAGCAGTCTGGAGGGGAAAAATGGCTGGAAGAGGACTCATATAGGTACAAAAAGGGGGTCACTATACTTTCAACTACCTGGTTTCAACTACTTTTCAAGGTCATCCGACTACCCACTTCATACAGCCGAAATATATGCCCATGGATCATTGTATGTAGAAATGTCTTAGGACTTTTGGTAGGTTTACGAATAAGACAAGCAAATATTCTAGTACCAAATCTATATTAACTTTTGCATGTACATTTACACACAGAAAACAACTCTTTCCTTGATTTTGTTAGATGTAGTTTTAATAATGTCAAATTTAATTTTTAACTTATAACTTAAATCCACATATGAATCATATATTTCTTTCTCCAGCCAGTAATTTGACAAAGGCATAGAGGGTATGTTTTCGAACTCCAGAACATATCAAACTTTTTTTCTGTAATCTACCTCTTTTATGGCTTTAACAGTTAGTTCTGTTCCTCCTGCCGGTTCTTCTACACGATAGCATTCGAGAATTTTAATTTTTTCTCGTATTTCCTGCATGACACTGTTGTTATAACATCATACATCCTCCAGGGCGTAGGCTGTCAGTTCTTCTGCTGCAGATTCTTGTGGAGTTTCTGTATAGAGCTTTAAGTTTATCCGTTTCTTTTAAACTCTGCAAACGGTTCTTCTGTTGCTAAGTGTATGACAGCAAGCCCACCACATTTCAATAGAATGTATCCCTCTTTTTAAAGCACATCCAAGGAGGAATGGAGTTTGATAAACAGATTTTTCGTGCGTCCTTTAACATAGTAAACATGCTCCAGTCCATCGTTTCCGGCCAGTAATCCAACATATGGCCACTTACTACTGCTCTTTACAGTAAACGCTATTATCTTGTATTCCCCAGCCGTAGCTAGATGTGTCCATACACTGTGTTTAAAACCATACGTAAACCTAGCCTGCACATCTGCTATAGCTTTTCCTTTTCAATTTGCAGGTTACATTCTTCCTTTACAGCAGTTGTCTTCTCTGCATACTCTAGTTTTCTTTTCTTTACTTCGATGTCTTCCATTTCCAGTTTCCTTTTCTGCGCACATAACACACTAACTGTACTTAAAGATGTGATTTCTTTAATGGGAAATTGTTTAAGTCTGTGGGATACATTTAATCTTTTTCTTAGAACTTGTGGGATAACGTTGCTCGTGTCAACCAGTCCCAATTCTGCAATACCTATATCGGACAGTATTATGGGGAACAGTATTAAAGACTGAGAAAAATAAGCTTCTCCTGCTGTAACATATCACTTCTGTATAATAGTTATATTGTCTTTATTGGAATTAGGGTTAAGAATCTCCATGTAGTTTATAAGTAGATAATTAAAACTGTATGCGAACAGAATATAGGCGATAAGCTTTTCTCTGTCTGGAGTACCTGGAAGACTTACTTGTATGACCTGTTCAATACGAGTGCTGGTTTTTTCACGACAGTTTCGAAGTGTAATTGGATATGTGATGTATTTTTTCCATCAGCTGTGATTGCGTGTATTGGCTCCGATTAGCTGGGATGTAGAGTGATTTTTAGTAGGCGTCTGTAGCGGACTCCGATGTCAAACAATGACAGATACTGTATGCTTGCAGGTAATACACATTTTAAACTACTCTCTGCCCAACACCAGCATCTAAGTCAGTTGAACGTATTTCCTACCAATAAATAAATAAATATAGTACCTTACACCCCAGCCTTTTTCCCGCCAGCTTGTATGTGTAGGATAGAGCTTGAGTGTTTCTGTTGCTGGTTTCGAGTGATATTGCGAAATTTTTTGCCAGCAGGATAACACCAGTTGTATGGTATCGTCAGTTTTTGTGGCGTATTGCGCTTTTTTGCCTTCGTTGTCTAGCGCTATGCATATAGTTGTGTAACTAGGCCCGATCTTTATGATTAATTACGTAATTAGGATCGATATTTGGGTCAGTTTCGAGTGGTATTGCGAACTTTTTTTCCCAACAGGATAACACCAGTTGTATGGTATCGTCAGTTTTTGCACTGTATTGCGATTTTATGCCATCCTTGTGCAGCAGTATGCATATAATTGTGTAATTAGGACTGATCTTCGTGATTAAATATGTAATCAGGATCGATCTATGCGTCAGTTTCCCGACGAAAATAGATAAAGTATACTAATATAACCTTCCTCTCCCGCATCTGGACAGTTTCCATGTCTTAGGAGTTGCATTTGGGCTTTCCATCCAGTCGAATCAGTGTTAGAGTCCAGGAGAGTGCACCGCCACTTTTAATTTCCTGCCAATTCCAACCGCCTCTGGTGATTTAGTTGTGTTAGGGGGGTGCACTTTGGCTTTCTGCCCAGGAGGACCAGGGTTCGAAATCTGGGAAAGGTTCTGCCAGTTTTTAATTTCCCGCCAATTTCCGGGTGAGCGGTGGGAAGGGATGGCAGCACAGCATTAGGGCAAAGAAATTCCCGCCAAAATTCGAAATTGCCGCCAAAATTCAAAGTATCTGCCATTAGGTAGGGTGGGGGAGGGGTGGCGGAGGGGGGATGAGGAGGCTGGGGCACACGTGCAGCTGGAAGGAACATGCGACGTCACCTGTGGGTGAGGGTGGGCGTGATCGGAGGTGGGAGTGGGCGGGGGTGATTGATTGGTCAATTTAATTCAAAATTGGCTCTGAGCACTATCGGACTTAACATCTGAGGTCATCAGTCCCCTAGAACTTAGAACTACTTAAACCTAACTAACCTAAGGACATCACACACATCCATGCCCGAGGCAGGATTCGAACCTGCGACCGTAGCGGTCGCGCGGTTCCAGACTGTAGCGCCTAGAACCGCTGGGCCACTCCGGCCGGCGGTCAATTTAATTAATTTGCATATCAGTTTGATATCAAAATTGCGCTCGAGCCGCCTACTCCCTACTACTGCTCCGTATGGGCCTCCGCAGAAGATGGCTCTTTCATGCACCCATACTGACTGCTATCTTCGGCAACGAAGGCTGGAATTTGCACGCCAATACCGCAACTGGACGTCGACAGACTGGCAAAAGGTGGACTATTCAGATGAGTCACGTTTTATGCTCCATCGGATGTACAGCCGTTGGCGTTTACGGCTTAAGACGTATGCTAAAATCGTCGCTAAGGGTCCAGATCGGAGGTGATCTCGTCACTGCGCAGTGAATCAACAAAAGTATGAATCTATCCTTGAGGACCATATCCACCCTTAATAGTTCGCTTCTCCTCGACACGATGACATGTACTGGTAGAACAATAGAATGTTAACTCAGAGCTCACTGTGGATGATGTGGTTCGAAGGGCACCAGGACGAGTTTAACGTACTCCCCTGGCCACGAGACACGCGAAATTTAAACCTAGTCGAGAATCTATTGCTGTTGAATTTATGGCCTTTAGATTCGACTGATTTACCGTGAAACCGAAGTTTAACGGATTCCTTTTAGCACACATACGGATGACCTCACACTAATTGTAATTTAGTGTCAACTGCCAATTATTAAGGCTTTTGACAGGTGGTACCGTTTTACTGATTGTACAGTGTAAAATGTGAGTGAAAAACCTACAATAAATACCGCATCGACGAGTACGATATGAAAATATCAGTTAACATAAGACATCCGGAATGTAGTGTAGTAAACTGCAATTAGTGCTGGAAATACAGGTGATCAAAATTAATGTCAAAAGATTACGCACACGTGTAAAGCAGTAGAATGCTCAAAATGCGTACTGAACAGTGCTGCGAATATTCGCCAAGGTTTTCAAAAAACCGTAGTTCTGCTATGTGTGTATAAAGAGACGTTTTCCTACTTGAAATAGCGTACGTGATTCGAAGTTAACTTTCCACCCACACTCACGCAATCCGCGTTTACCCTTTCGCTGCTAACAAAGCCCAGTATCTTGGTAACTGTTAGAAAACAGTGCCAAAAAGATGTAATTTATATCCTGTTTTACAAGGCAGCAGTACTGATGGAATGAATATGAATCCACATTAGAAAATCTATGCCACATTCATATACACTTCTCACTATACGTCTTTGCAATGAAGATTCAGCATTTCTGAACGCTTGAGCTGATAGAGATAGAACACAGACGAAGGAGGAATATACAAGAAAGATGTAATAATAGGGATAACACAAGAGAAAGAACTCTTTTTTCAATTAAAAGACACAGTAGCGAAATACATAATTCCTTAGATTTAACAAATGGTTCAAATGCCTCTGAGCACTAAGGGACTTAATTTCTAAGGCCATCAGTCCCATAGAACTTAGAACTACTTAAACCTAACTAACCTAAGGACATCACACAAACCATGCCCGAGGCAGGATTCGAACCTGCGACCGTAGTGGTCGCGTGGTTCCAGACTGTAGCGCCTAGAACCGCTCCGCCATCCCGGCCGGCTTAGGTTTAGCAAATTTAAGATTCTCTCAACTACGAAGTCATTAGTAAGGTAGCGGAATAATCATCTGTCATCGTCACTCACGTGGAAGTTTTATAGTAACCGAGGGTAAGATCGTATTTTTTTTATGATGGCACCGTGATGCACAACGCCTTTCTTGCAGTGTCTGCCACTGGAATTTCATGAGCATTTCCGTTACACTTTGGCGTTTGTTAATCGAACATATGAGTAAACGTGTAGGTCTTTCAGGAACTTTCTCTATTTACTCTACAAGTTCTAAATGGCAACATTTCATATTAAAGAGCAATAGCGAAGTATCGCTCGAACGAGGGTTTCGTAATGTTTACCTTTATGGGTGGACTCTACTCCCCAAAGGCTCTTCAAGTGAATTTCAGAGTAGCATCTGCCTTCCATATTACTTGGTCCTTCTGCTATAATCCGTTCAGTACGTATACTGCCAGATATATAATGGATCTGACTATTTCCAACGACTGTTCGGCAATGATCATACAATAGCGTGTCTTTACCCTATTTATGAATACGTCTGTTCATGTTGAATGTCAATTGTCAGTCCCTACAACGAGTGCTTGGTACATGACTGCAAGTTGGGGGAACATGATGGCAAAAATCGTAAACGTAAGCTTATTTAGTATGGGTGACGCAAATGAAAGGATAATGGCCGAATTCACTACCTTTTAAATTTACACTTATAGCTGTCGCCTCGTTTTATGTTCATAAATTGGCGCTCTCGCAGTTTATAGTTCTATCTACTCTGGAAATATCTATTTAGGTATGGATCCTCCTGGGTTAGGGTGAACGTTCGGGCTTTTACGTGACAATTTATTGCGGCCACTTGAGTAAAACAGAATCTACCGTGCTAATAATTTCCTTTCGCCAGGAAGTGCTGAATGCACGTACTCTATAGCGTTACGCCCACCCTGGCCATTTTGTGTTGCTGACGTGCATACGGGCTACATTTTGGACGCGGTCCAGATTATCCTGGCTGTGTTCCATGCTGGAAGTAGGAATGAATGTACGGCCACAGCGGGCAAACACCCTCCCTTCGATGCATAATTTTCTCTCAGCACTGTATGTTTTTTTTCGTCTAATGCGCGGACAAGCAATTGTAGAAGCTCCCGAAACTCGGTGACGCAGATGTTGCTGTGGCTGGCATCCGGCATTGAACAAATCAGTAACAACATAAAAAAAAATTACTGTAAGTTCCCCACCTGTGTTTGCCGTCTTACTTTCGTAAAATTTTGGAACCATACTGTTTGAGTAGTAATGGGTCTCACAACTGCCGATCATATTTGTAGCTAGCAATGACTTTATGCCTTAAGAAATACAATATCGGTTGGAGTTCTTGTACAGGATTTTATATTATTATTGAGAGGAAAAATTGAAATGAGGTAAGTTTAAGAATTTAGTTTAACTATTCTTTGGGTTGTATCATGCAGATCAGTGTAAGAATGACAGTTCTGATTTTTGTAATGGCCGGATCGTGAAAGGTTGCCAGAAAAACGTAAATAATCAAAAATTTTGTGAGTATTATCTGTAAGCAATGCAACTTAGGCAGAGGCGCACAGTGCAAGCCGCTTTCATCAATCCATGAAGGGGTCACACGCATTGAGAAACCGCTGATTTCATGCGCACTGATTGCGCATCATCCATAAGCAAACAATCTCAGCGCCGTATATAGATGCCTCCAAACGTCAAGCAAAGCAAGGATCGGCAGAGTTGGAAAGTTCGAGAGTTCCAGCAAACAAGATATCCAGCGACAGCCTACGGCAGACGCTATGTAAGTGAGCAGTCACTCAGTTAACTTTGTGCACTAAGACGGAACTTGCAAAGCTGGCTTCTGCGGGCTTCTGGGCTAGGGTTATTGGTCTCCTCGCACATTTGTCCACACGTCCATGCGTCTGTATCTCACATTGTGACGACTACTTGAACCTAATGGTTCAAAATGGTTCAGATGGCTCTAAGCACTATGGGACTTAACATCTGAGGTCATCAGTCCCCTAGACTTAGAACTACTTAAACCTTACTAACCTAAGGACATCACACACATCCACGCCCGAGGCATGATTCGAACCTGCGACCGTAGCAGCAGCGCGGTTCCGGACTGAAGCGTCTAGAGCCGCTCGGCCACAGCGGCCGGCTTAAGGGTTCCACTGGAAGAATAGAATATGTCAGCTCCATACTTCGTGGTCTGAAATACCATACACCACTGTGTATATTCGAATCTTAACAAAGACTGAGGCCACGTGGTCATTTTTTCTGGTAATTGATAGAATCTAGTAAGCCTACTGTGTATTTATAACTCACTGTTTGTGCTCTTCTGCCTGCTCCCTCGTCACTCGTGCAAAAAAAAAGCAGGCCAATAAGCCAACTCAGAGTATCATTTTACGATAGCCACCATATGTACTTCCTTAGTCTAACATCCGAGTCATTCAGAACTGTCTCCAACCACAGTGACCTGAAAAATTACAATTTGACCCCATCGCTGTTCACTCCTGCACGCAGCCGCTAGCGTACCAAGAGGTGGACGGCCAAAAATCTCGCTTCACCTCTCATCTGAGCGTGAGAGTGTAAAGTAAGTACATCGTGACCCACTTCGAGCTACGATACTTTCTAACTGCGTAGTCAATTACTCTAGATATGGGGTTATTAGTCATCTCATAATCAATTTAACGTCAGTTCGATTTGATACTCCAATCTCTCGTGGTCACAAGACTGCAGAGTAAATGTTCCAAATCTGTTCAACAGTCGCAGTATGTCCGTCACAATTGTACTCCGGTACATAAGAATTTTGAATCAAATCCGGTAAAGCGTGACACAGCCGTAATAATATGCGGTATCTCAGTTCGTGTTATATTTGAAACAGTCGGAAGTATAAACTTTCACCCGAGGCTAACCATTACAAAAATGCGTCTACCCTCATTCTGTATCTCTCACATATATCGGCCGTATTCTAAGATATCACTTCCCAGGCATCACTCCTCTAACGCGACCACGCATCTAGCACTCAAAAACAACAAACCATCAATGTCGTTACTTGACGACAATACCCGAAGTCGCACTAGCCTTATGGTAGCTCTAAAGTGGGTAGAAGAAGTATTGCGCCTCAATTAAGTGTGACCGAATGCGGTGCGCTTAGAATGTCTATGAAGTGGCCGTGCGGTTCTAGGCGCTACAGTCTGGAACCGAGTGACCGCTACGGTCGCAGGTTCGAATCCTGCCTCGGGCTTGGATGTGTGTGATATCCTTAGGTTAGTTAGGTTTAAGTAGTTCTAAGTTCTAGGCGACTGATGACCTCAGACGTTAAGTCGCATAGTGCTCAGAGCCATTTTTGTCTATGAAGTGACCAAGGATAGTAAATAATGTTGGGCAGTAAGCGCTCTGCGCTGCCCCGGACTGACGTTGTGACGTCAGCGTAGGAACAGGCGCTCACAAGCTTATATAAAACTTTAGCTGTCTAAACTGATATTCTGCTGCTAAAATGTTACATGTAAAACTGATTTGTTATATTCTAAAGTATCTTGAGCCTTACGCATCGGTACAATATCAGATCACAAGCACACTGACACACACACTTGAGATGAGTAACGTTGGCTCAAATAAATCAGAAACTATTAGTTTAATCACACTGACATAAATTTACATAAGAGCATAGCTGCTGTAAAATGCGATTATATACATAAAAATCAAGTTTACATACCAATTCTCCTCTGCAGTGAAGCTACCAAGCAGTGTTGTAAATACGAAAAACCATTCGTAACATTAGTCATGTAAAGACGTGAAAAAATTCGGGATATGTTTACAAACATAATATAACACGCAACTACACTCTATATACAAGGGTCCAGTCAAAAATGTATGCACCTACATACACGACTTTTATATACAAAGCAGTTGAGACTACTACTGAACTGATTATTGTGCTGACATATGCCGTTTTCTCCCTTTTTTTGATGACATTCTTACTCCTCTTTTAATGAAATCTAGCGCAAACGAGTAAATGTGCAAGTTCTAGTGTAAATTCTAATTATCTCTTAGTGTACGTTGGCGAACCGCTCACCAAGTGTTGCACGCAACTTACTAATAATGCCTCTTTCTCTAGACAAATGAAGATGAGCATAAGTCGATTCGAATTCGCTTATTGTCTCAAGCCATGTTTCTGAAGGCATAAGTAAACTTCCCCTAGTAATCATGTACAACCAGCTGACAGACTTTCCTCTTTCCCGGATGAGCTACATATACGGCAGTGTACGGAATTCCCTCCTCGGTAAAGTCCGAACACACGGATACTGAGGAACTCTCATAATTTTCTGCATTCAGAGGTATCCCCTCAATTTCTTTCTGCCCTTCAACCGCTGAAAGTGTTTCAGACAGATCGGGAAGAATTCTGCTGAACACTGCTACAGTCACAAATGTTCTTCTTCATCAGGTTCATCAAAAGAGGCGTTAGACGGAGGAACATCGAAAGCACTTACACTTAACAATAATAGCCTATCTAGTTTTTATACCTACTGGAGTTGGATGGTTGTAAAAATATCCCAGACCCCTTACTAGAGAAAAGAAGTTTTCCAGACAGTCCTGATTCAGCCTGGCGGTAAGTATATATTTGTCATCGTATTCTATTAAGTCACTGAACAGAACTAAAAGTGACCGAATACATTTCATGAATCCTTTCTGAAAAGATAATGTATGTTTTGATGATGCAACGCGTAAGCTCTCACAGTAATTGCAGAACTTGCGCAGACATTGTTCTTGTGCTTCGCAATGAATTCCGAATTCACATGCTGGAGGTTTCTTACTTTCTAATATCCTAGAGTTGAGGACGTGTCCTTCTGATTTGTACCGAACGTCCTGATAAGTCGTGTGAGATAGCAATTCGGCTGTTAAACGCACTCCCTGTTGGTCTCTGCCCTTAACAGTCATGTGCTGCTGAGTTCACTTGGGCACATTTTCATCTCGCCACTGTCTAGAATCAAAAGTCTCTCGAATACGGATTTCGTCACTGCCTTATTTTCTACAATAACGCCGCCGTTCAGCAAATGATTCCGTAACAGCTTCAGCAAGTGTGGGACATCAGCGAACCCCTACACAAGATTCCGTGTGTCGCTAGGATAAGAGGAACAACCGTTTACGCGTGTCACGCTATGCTCGTTCCAAACGGAAACCTTTTTTGTTCCCATGTCGGCTACGCAAGTTACAACCGTAAGGCGGCAATGATTTTATTCAAGAGGGCAACCGTCATGCGAATATCAAAATCAAAATAAACGGGCTGTTTCCAACTTGCAAACAGCCCATGCACTATGAGAACTGAAACGTTACTATGAGGTCCTTGTTGATCATACCAAAGCCTGCTGTCAATGTTAATTTCACCGAAGGACAAAATACAAACACGTTCCCGGTCGGTGAATGTTTTAGCCAGCATTTTCATCATAATTAAAACATCTTTCGAACTGCCAGAACTGCAACGATAAGAGCAGTTTATCCAGGCCCTTTAACTTTAACTATAATAACGAAGAACATAATATTAACATTGAGGTTTGACCCAGTACTCCATTTTAAATATTATAAGGCATCTCATTAAAACCGGCTCTACGTATTGAGGATCACACGTTACAGTTATGAGTTTTAATTCGTATCCAGATAGAATTGGTAAATCCAAAACTCAGGTATGCCCATACATTAACCTACACGAAAAATAAACCACCTGTCCTATGCAAAAACATGCGTGGTCTTGGTATAGGCAAAGCAAAAGCTGCAACTGATCGCACTGTTCTAGGCGAAGAACTGAATCGGTACTTCACATTAGCTACAACCGCTACTGAACCATAACTAAACATAGACTCATTGATTACTTCATGGGGATAAAAGATCGTAGCCAAGATAAATTCTATCTAAAGATGTTACCTGCAGTAGTCCAAACGACCACACTTGTTACTGACCCACTGTTGCCCACTATAACATGTTTCTTCAGCCACTCTTTAACCACAGCCTTTTTCCTCGGGCCTGGAAACAGGCCACTACCAAAACAAAAGTTGCCAAAGCACCCTCCGATTATTGACCTATTCGCATTCTTTCTGCACGCTCAGAGGCCTTAGAATATATTGTGCACGAACAGCTAACAAACTACGAAACTACAAACAACCTACCTGACGAATACCAGTCAGGACTCCGTAAACATTACAACACAACGTGTGCCTTAATAAAGGTAACAGACGATATGAAGCTTGCCATTGGTGCACAAGACCATCACATACTTCTTAGACTTCAGCAAAGTCTTTGACAGTGTCGACTTCGACATTTTATTTGCCAAAGTTAGCAGCCAAAATTTCTCTCAAAGTGCAATGCAATGGTTTCGCCCATACCTGACTTCTCATTAGCAATGCATCATGTCCAGCAGCATACAGACACAGTCGTGGCAGTTGTTATCAGGCGTTCGCCAGGTTTCCGCATCAGGTCGTATAGTCTTACCGTTGTATACCAATTTGTACTACTGCAAATATCGCACATATGCTGATGAGCTTCAGTTGTATCTAAGTGCAAAATTAAAGAACTTGAAGATAGCTATCAAGAATTTCAGTACCGACCTATATGCACTATCACAATGCGAACAGTGTATAGGGTTGTAGCCCGACCCATCCCAAACTCAAAGGCTCAATAGCCCAAAATATCGGAAATCCCTACCATATTTAAACCTCAATGGGAAAAATAACAATTTTTCTCCCTCAGCAAAGAGTCCAAGAGTAACAATAGCTGAAAATCTAAATTGCACTGAGCACCTAACTGCATGGTGCAAGAAGATATCAGCATCTTTCTAAACTCTACAAAAGTACAAAAAGCTCCTCTCTCTCTTGACATGAAAAATAAACGTGTACAGACACTTATCCTTTCAATAATTGATTAGAGCCATATTATCCTGCAAGGTCTTACTTAGGAAAGTTCACGGCGCTTGGAACTGGTTGTGAATGCCTGCGTTCGTTGTAACTGTGATGTTTGACTCATTTATCATATTTCACCTTCATATGCACATCTATCCTGATTGCAGACAAGTGCAGAGATTTCCATGCTTCCTGTCTTCTGTAATGTTTTATCAACGTGCACTGTGCCCCACATCTCTCCTTGAACTTAACGTTCTTGTCTGAATAACGTGGCAGAAACACCCGTTCCCATCAGAGCAAAATCTTTTCTGTCCCACTCTGTCTTTCAGTCACTTTCTACGCAGGAGGAACTCGACTCTGTAATAAGCCCCCATATTATATTAGAAAACTGAAGAATATCTCCAGTTTCAGAAAACAGTTAATGAAATGTCTATTAAGGCAACAATAATGATTACCATTGTCACTGTACGCTCTGATTACCCTTGCACGCTTCTTCAGCCAGACTTTCCCCATTTCCCAGTATTCCTAGCTGGTGCAGTACATTTAAATTTGCCTTCCCCAAAGCTCGCTGCGTCAGAAAACATTCTTTTTCTATCTGCCACATTATTATTGTCATCTTTATTCTCATTATTATTATTATTGTTATGACTACTAGTGGCAGCAACAAGAGGTAGTACAATATTAACTTATCAGTTCATAGTCAGTATTATTTACTCACACCATCAATATAGACACTCGGATAATTTCAGTACTATTTGTAATATTAAAATCGTTATTTATTCGATAACTATGATGTAGAAAAGGTACTGTACATGTAAAACCTTGATCCGATGTAAGATATTGCCAGATGGCGCTGATCTGACCAGGCTAAATAAGTAAATAGTAAAAGCGTAATTTGTGAAATCCCAGGAAAGGAAGAGACGAAACTGGTTGCAGCTGAGGAAACTTATGCACACCATACCGTGAGCCACAACACAGCTACAGTTCTATGGATACCACAAATGCCTTTGGATACATTTTGGTTGTCAATAAGCAGTGAATCCCCAACTATCTCCATGATGGCAGTTAACGTATTACTACCAGTTTGAACTACGTATTTGTAAGAAATTGGCTCCTCGACGTTGACTGAAATTAAAGCGCCAGAGAGAGAGAGAGTCAAATCTATCGATGAAGAAATGGGGATTGCTTTTCCAACGATTCTGCGACGAATCAGGCGTCCGTGTGCAGCTAAGAAAGCTCAAATATCACATTGTAGGTGAGAATAGTTATTTACTCTGAAATTCCTATTATAAATGACAATAATAACAATAATAATTATTATAATAATAATGGATTAAATAAACATGTAATAATTCCCAATTATATTAAGTTCCACGCAATTTTGAGGGGGCTGACATTTTGGTGTAACGTGATAAGGTTAGGCCCGTCTCAATGTACCGTGAGTAATTAAAGCTTCCTGAACACTGGTGCTACAATCGAATTACGTGTTTCCAAGTTTAGGTAAACACGTTCTCTATTTCTTGCTCCGCCAACCGCTTTTCTTTGGATTGACTTATTTCGACAACGGCACCTCCACACCGGCTTTCTTGATTGTGCACTTCTCGTTGCAATTTTTGTGTCGACTGTTAAGCTCAGTAGTAACTTAAGAGGTAGCAGTCCACGTATTAGATATAATAAACACTCATCACTACCTCCGAAAGTTCAGTTTGTCTTTCACTATTAATAAACCCCGAGTTCGATCCCAAGCCTGCCGCGAATATTGGTCTCCCAGCTGACAATCATGGCATTTCTCGGGTATTCATTTTGTTAATTTTCTTGTAGAAACGAAAACAAAAAGTGAACCGTGTTTGTTGTGCAAATCCCGGATGGTTTCTGTACGCTGGGCGCAGTTGTTTCTCGTGTCTACGACGCGATTTTGTAAATGTCTCTGTGCCAACGTCTCTTCATAGCTCTGTAGATGGTGATCGTTTTCGCCTACAGCTGTTTACTCTTCGCAGTTGGAGGCTGTCAAAAGCGCAGCCACGTGCGAGGGGATTTCCGTAAGTTGAATCGACTGATGGAGTGTCTTTGTAGCAAAGAAAGCATGTATTAAAACTTAATGCATTATGTGGCATTTTTCCACGTATATCAGTGTTTATGCCTTCATCTCTTGAACTAAGTAGTGTACAATGATATATTTCTGGAGGTACATTTACTGGAATATATGGATACAGTCTGCAAAATGTGTTGCGAATAGAGTTATTAGCAGAGAAATAATAAATTTAAACATCATACAAAATGCGGCAGTTTTTCGCGTATATCGGTATTTATGACGTTATTTCCTGAACTATGATACATGGTTCTTACCTGACAGCGAATTTTTATCATACAGTAAGGGATATCTGTACCAAGTTTGGTTGAAGTCGGTTGAGAAGTTTAGGAGGAGACGTGGAACACACACACACACACACACACACATCAATTTTTATAACTTTTATAGATTACGGATCACAAGGACACTGAGCGATGGAAGGTGGTTGATTTTAGTATATGTAAGAGTGTATTCTAGTTTTATTAAACTGAAAGATTGAAAGACAAAGCTGTAAATGAGTGTAAAGTTATTGGGAGTGGTGCAACACCGCAAACATAACATGCACCGCCTGCGGCAAGGCTATGATCAAATTTAGTGGTTCTCAGCATGGGTGGAATCACTCCCTGAGGTGTAAAATATTTCAGAGGGGTAAAAATAGAACGATCATTACTATTATCATAATTTATTAAGACTTTAATATTAATTACGTAAGTTAAGATTTTTTTTTCAAATTCTAGCATTAATGCTGGACAGAGTACGAGGATCTTACAACTTGTGAAATGAATGTATGATCATGATCCTCAGTGAGTCCATCCACAATACACTTACTTTATATTTTGCACCATGCATCTGTGACACTAAAATTGAGACATATTCGCGACATGTGCTTAAATATCTCAAGAAAAAACCTTATACAAATTGTAGCTACTTCCATCAATGGATCAGAAATTGAGTCACTATTCACTTTGCGACAGGTAAACGAGCTAAACGATAGTACAGCACAACACGACAGTAACTATGTAATGACTGCTTAGTGATGGGAACAATAGAATGAAAAGCCGGCCGAAGTGGCCGTGCGGTTAAAGGCGCTGCAGTCTGGAACCGCAAGACCGCTACGGTCGCAGGTTCGAATCCTGCCTCGGGCATGGATGTTTGTGATGTCCTTAGGTTAGTTAGGTTTAACTAGTTCTAAGTTCTAGGGGACTAATGACCTCAGCAGTTGAGTCCCATAGTGCTCAGAGCCATTTGAACCATTTGAATAGAATGAAAACAATCGACTCATTCGGTTGTAGTTACATGTATTGGTTGAATTATTCATTCATTCTTTTCAGTGAAACTACTCTGTGGGAGCAACCAAAGGAAAACAATCGTTCAGTTGCTCGGACAACTCATTCATTCTTGTGAATGAAACCTGTATGTGGGAGCAACCGAAGAAAACAATAGTGTAGGTCGGTTCTAATTTCACCTCTAGGTTGGATTATTATTCATTCACTTTTTTCGAGTTAAAGCAGTCAGTGGTAGTAATCACCTGAAAAGATTCGATACCGTTGTAGCATCTTAGAGTTTTAGATGGCCAACCCATCCATTCATTTTTCTGAGTGAAACCAGCCTGCAATAATTTAATTAGATGTACTGACAGAGGGTGGTCCTAAGTGAAATATCTCAGGGGCATGCCAAAGTTAAAATAAGCAGGGTACACGTTCATTTAATTATGTTCTGAATTGAGTAATTTTTCTTTTCATCTTTTAAAACTAATTCACGTATTGTTGAGGATTAAACTGTTCCAGGTGCCATTAACATATAACTAATTAACCCCACGTAACACTGAGGTAGGCCTGGAATCACTTAAATTGCCAATCCTAGACAAAAACTTCGAAAACTCTGCCCATCTGGGTCAAATCGGATTATTCTCCTGGACACAAACAGTCTGTAAACGATAAGTTGGTCGATGGCCACGATGTTACGAGGGGAGCTGGGACACGAGATGAGAATGTTTTCTCGCTTGTGTCTCAGTACCGACAACGTCAGCGGGCGCACGTCTCCATCCGACCGGCAGATGTAAATTACACATGAGGGTGACAAGGATTTGTGAAGGTGCTTTATAGAGACGTTCATGCTCAGACATAGTGCTAATTTGCAATAACGTATACGAACACAAATGAAATCAGTTTTATACAGATCAATATGTAGAAGGCAAACAACTTTCAGGATATTCAGTTGTCCGGCGGGCGGGGAGATGCTGCGGTGTATGCTATCGCCCTATGTGCGCGGCCTCTCTCTGTCTCAATAAAGTAGTAAAGAAAATACAGTGTGCTCCAAAATTGTCTTTACAACTTTGATCGCATATGTTTCAGAAATGAGGATAGGTGGAAAAGCGCGGTTTGCGGCATAATCTACTTACATACGTGAGATTCTATCTAGTAGCAGCTCAACAGAGTTCATTATGTTAAGGCGACCATATTTTCTGGAGCCAAATTCGGGACACAATAAATATTTTGATATTGCAAAAAAGTCTTAATTGAATGTAACAAATGCAAACTATCACATTAATCTGTTATAAAAAAATCATTAATTTATATTTTATTAGTACCTTGTGAGATGAAGGAGTGCGAGCAAACGTGTAGTGTTCATCAGTGCTGTAAATTTTCTTCAGCATGTCTGTATTCTTCAACAGCATTACGATAACATTCAACTCAAGTTTCATCATAATTTATTCTAATCACTAACATTGCTTTCGTAGTTTCTACAACAAATTGCGTTTTGACACTGCTCCATACGTTACTCAGCTGGGAAACTATCCTTTCAGCATCAGCATACCAATACAGGTGAAATGAACGTATAAATATGGATAAATCATTTCATAATTGTTCAATCCAGGACAAACAGATCTCCCGAATTACTTTCGAAAATATTCGGGACAGAGCTAGTAAAATCGTGACTGTCACGAAAAAAGGGAGGACAGAGGGATGGATTGACACCTCAAATGCGTGGGCCGTCTGTAGCACACAGGTTATCTAAACGATATTCCAGTTCCATGTACGGCCTGTGCAGTATGCTATTGCTGCTCCCATGGGAGTTCACAGTTCGAGCAAGTCCTGCACGAAGAAAAAAAATGTAATCCGGTTCCGCACGACCCAGGGCTCTATTATGGTCTGTACGACCATTCCACACATTGTGCAGGGTGGGGAATCAAAAATTAACATGTGAAAATAAGAAAAAAAACAGTTTTACGCGTGTGTGAACATTCTGCCGTAAAACGCACTTTTCTACCAATTCCCATTTCTAAAATATTTGTGTCAGAGTTGTAAAGATCATTTTGAAATATACTGTATGCTTACAGGAGAGTGTCTTATAGTGCTTGCTGCTGCGTTTTTAAAAGACTAAAACGAAGACACTACCTACTGTTCGGCCCTCCTTTACTGCATTTTAACTAACGTTTATTACAATCTATTTCGAATCAATCGAATTTCCACAGACACGAAAAAAATCCATGTTTACCCAAGACTGTTGCATAAAAATCCCTCGACACGTCTCTGGACGTCCTCAAAATTAGGACCAGTCCGGGGAAATCCGGATGTATGGCAGCCATAACTGGGGATGTATACAAGAGCGCAATGGTTCACTTAATGATATATGGAGAAGAAAGGAATCTTGACTCGTTTTAGCGACAGTTTGCATTCCTTTTTATAGGCAATGTCTGATGATGTCCACAAATTCATAGTCATTTGAATATTGAGCCATTTATAGGTTTGGAAGGTAAATATTTTGTACAGAAAATTACGTCGCCAGCTATATATGAGACACCGACGTTTTCAGTTTTACGGGTAGCGGGTAGTGTCGTCGTTACTAAACATTCACAAGCACAAATTTTCGGGACGTTAGGAATCTGGATGGGGCTAAGAGAGGTTATTTAATATTTATTTGCCCGTTTTAAAATCGTTTTTATTAAAAAGTTGCTGTGTTTAAATACTTATTTTCTGCTTTGTGAAATTTTATGTGTGCGAAATTTTTCAACTGATTTAAAACATTATCATGAGATTACAACAGACATGTGGTAAAATTAAAGTTATTTCTGTTTCTCTTCAACTGAGCCAACCAATATATTGCTTCCTCATAGGAATATCTCGTGAAAAGACCGCGAAAGTAAAAATGAGAGATAATAGAGCTCACAGGGAAGCTTCGCAGCAGTCGATCTTAATTGCGAAATATTCGCGGCTAGCACAAGAAAACACGGAAACAGAAGTGGTACACCAAGTACATAAAATCTACCTCTCACCAGAAGAGAAGGCTAGTTAATATTGCATTTTCATCCATTTCTGGGTTAAGTTGAAAGTTTAGAGTCTGTTGCTTGTAAGGAAGCTAGTTTAAAATCCATTGCAAAATTTATACCGAACACACAGACGGACAGACCGAAAAACAAAGTATCCTCCGCCAAACATCAGACTCTAAGGTTAGCTAATATTGCAGTGTCATCCAGTTTTGAGTCTCTGGCTTATCGAGAAACTAGTTAAAAATCAATTGCAAGATTTGTACCGAAAAAAACAGACGAGAAACGGAGCAATTAAAAACGTGATAATAAGTCATAATTCATTTATATATACACAAATCTGCAGTGCACCACGAGATATTAAACTTTTAAAATGAACAAAAAATTCATATTTAATGCCACAAGTACAATAATTCGTATTTAAGTAAGTAAATACCTACATTTTGAATATAATTTATTTTTAGAAATATTATTTTCAGTCTCATCTCCTTGAAATAAGATACTTCATTTGTCTCTAAAAATGTTGTCAACCCTAGTCGTGGTTCAAATATAACTGAAAAGGCTGAAAAAGATGTAAGTAAAATCATTGAAACCCGATGAGCGAAGGAAAATATTCATATAACTGTCGCAACCGACAGAGACCTGTTTCAGTCGGTTGTCTCGCATTTAGTAAAGCAACTCAAAGCCGTGAGTGAGTGAAAACGTTCATCTACAGTATCTGACATGGCCACAGGCACTAGTTTCATTTGGTTATACAATGAAGGCTTTCACGACCGAAAGTTTCAGCTGCCGAGAAGTCTTCCAGGTTATAAGGCCGTGGTCCATGCAACTCTTCTATCCCTGACGTTTCGTCCAAAGCTACGGTGGACATCTTCGGAGGCGCTCCTGGTTGTGCTGAGTCTCGCCAGTCAGCAAGTGCCGAAAAAACCGACTGATCGAAAAAAGAATCGACTGACCATTCGATTGTTATAAGGAGTCGACTGCCCCATCACATTGAGCCAGGGCCTTCACAGTATCACTATTATTATTAATGGGGGTGATCAGACACACTGTCAGCCTAAGCTCTTACGATCTCTGCCAATTCGGAGGTGAGGGTTCAAGCAATCAAACATTCAAACAGTAAGTGTAGTGCACGCATTTTAACTTGGTTAATCTTAAATGTCAGTGCAGGATATTGGTGAAGCTATCACCGTTAGGGCGAAGAGCGGTCCAGAGAAAGAATGTGTCTAACGTCAATATGGACTGTTAGCTTTCTTGTCTAATGTTGATGATGGTGACGGGAGCGGTGGGGCTGCTAGGTATTTCCTCATCTTTCTCAGGGTAATGGTCTTAGAAAAGTTCGGAACTACTGATCCAATGAAAGGTGGGTAAATTACATATGAAACCAGTAGGCGCAACATGAATAATACCTCCGGACAGTAGTGCATGAATCGCCCAGTGGAGAACTTATCGACAGTGGGTGTCAAATGGTTGCTGATGACGACAATGATGATGATCAGTCCAACCTTAGGGTTGATAACCAAAGCAAAGAGAAGACCCAGCACTGGAACGACTTTGTAATTAGCATCGCTCTTGGTTTACTCACGAAGTAGCTACATTTTTCGGTGTCTGACAAGTTCCTGTTTTTCATTAGTCGCTTTTGGTTTCATGGGCATACAGCGATTTATGATTTACACACTAACGATAGTCAGCTGTGTCTTATCCTAACTAACAATATGAGTGCCATTACTGAAGAAAAAGAGACCAAATACATTTATATGATAAGTAGTATAATGTTCATAAATTAGTAGTAAAATATGTGTATACATGCACTACAAAATGAATGTCCGTATCATTTTCCTTTTTGACAGGCCAGTAAAAACGATCCAAAGACGGGAATGCCCAAAAAATATTGGTGGTTTTCTGGAAACTGTTTTAATCTCTCAAGCTTGTCTCCTTCATGATTAACCTCGGTTTTCCAGATTTCCAAGTGGTGCTTCCATAGTCATGTTGAAAAAAACATCGACATTTTCATACATTTTACAATTTTCATCCATTTCTTAACACCACTATGAAGAGAGGGAAGGCAGATGTTCCTCTCTGAATTTTAGTCTGTACATCCGTGTTCCGGTACGAATCAGTTTCTGCTCGCAAGTAAGCTTGCCGCATTCTGGAGCGCCCATGACCGCCTTTTGGTGTACCTTCTCTTTCGTCCGCCACTACCTTGATGTGAAGTTATGCCTTTTTTACAGTTTACAAGAGACGGTTGGACTTAATGTCAAACTTACTTGTCAAAACTTGACTGTAGTACAGACCCTGATGCGTTCAGTGAAAAACTCTGATTGCTGAGCACACGGTAGGGGATTAGCACATGGCACTCTGGCAAAATGGATTGCTTCCATGACTAGGTGTTGTTGGCGTTCTAGACTATGGAAACAGCGATCGTGTGAGACCCAACTCGCCTTATTTGTTCATGAGACCCAGAAAATATTAGATACAGGCTCCCAGGTAGATGCTATTTTTCTTGACTTCCGGAAGGCGTTCGATACAGTTCCGCACTGTCGCCTGATAAACAAAGTAAGAGCCTACGGAATATCAGACCAGCTGTGTGGCTGGATTGAAGAGTTTTTAGCAAACAGAACACAGCATGTTGTTATCAATGGAGAGACGTCTACAGACGTTAAAGTAACCTCTGGCGTCCCACAGGGGAGTGTTATGGGACCATTGCTTTTCAAAATATATATAAATGACTTAGTAGATAGTGTCGGAAGTTCCATGCGGCTTTTCGCGGATGATGCTGTAGTATACAGAGAAGTTGCTGCATTAGAAAATTGTAGCGAAATACAGGAAGATCTGCAGCGGATAGGCACTTGGTGCAGGGAGTGGCAACTGACCCGTAACATAGACAAATGTAATGTATTGCGAATACATAGAAAGAAGGATCCTTTATTGTATGATTATATGATAGCGGAACAAACACTGGTAGCAGTTACTTCTGTAAAATATCTGGGAGTATGCATACGGAACGATTTCAAGTGGAATGATCATATAAAATTAATTGTTGGTAAGGCGGGTACCAGGTTGAGATTCATTGGGAGAGTGCTTAGAAAATGTAGTCCATCAACAAAGGAGGTGGCTTACAAAACACTCGTTCGACCTATACTTGAGTATTGCTCATCAGTGTGGGATCCGTACCAGGTCGGGTTGACGGAGGAGATAGAGAAGATCCAAAGAAGAGCGGCGCGTTTCGTCACTGGGTTATTTGGTAACCGTGATAGCGTTACGGAGATGTTTAATAAACTCAAGTGGCAGACTCTGCAAGAGAGGCGCTCTGCATCGCGGTGTAGCTTGCTCGCCAGGTTTCGAGAGGGTGCGTTTCTGGATGAGGTATCGAATATATTGCTTCCCCCTACTTATACTTCCCGAGGAGATCACGAATGTAAAATTAGAGAGATTAGAGCGCGCACGGAGGCTTTCAGACAGTCGTTCTTCCCGCGAACCGTACGCGACTGGAACAGGAAAGGGAGGTAATGACAGTGGCACGTAAAGTGCCCTCCGCCACACACCGTTGGGTGGCTTGCGGAGAATCAATGTAGATGTAGATGTAGATGTATGTCCAGCAATTTTGAGGCGTATCCTTTGAGACTACTAAGAAGCACATGGCTGACAGATCAGCAGTACTACAGAGAAATGATCCAGATTCCCGGAAATTGTTTGATTTATTATCGTCCGCTGATCCTTATCCTGTTGAGGGGGCTGTAATGTCCTTTAATTTTGGGATTATATGTAATGAAAGTATTAATTGCCACAAATCTGGTGAAACTGGGAAGTCACGTATTAGAGGGACTTCCATAGTGTGGAATTTATAACTACAAAATGAGTTACACTCATAAAAACTATGAGTTCTCAAATCAAAATTCACGATGGATTTGTCGCTTCTAATGCTGGAAAGATATTTCGCATACTTGTTCCAAAATGGGAGTTTTGAATCAGAGTAGATTTAGATGAGAATAAGCAATGAAAAGCCACCCACTCTAACCTACGAGGTCACAGATCGTTCTTAGTTCACATATCGCCTTCTGTATCAACATCTATAGTCAACAACCGAGTTTACATAATGTGGCGGAATTTTCTTCTGGTACCCTCAAGCCTTCCCTGTTCCATAGCATTTCAAGAGCGATTGTCGGTAAACTTCAGTATGAAGTCTACTTTCTCAGATTTTCTCATTGTGGTCATTTCGAGAAACGCATGTTAGAGAAAGTAATGTGTTATCCGAATCTTCCAAAAACGTATACTCTCGGAATTTCAACAGTAAACTTCCGCGAGATTCACAACGCCTCGCTTGTGACGTCTGCCACTGAAGTTTGTTGTGCATCAACTAAACGATTCCGTAACGAAACGCACTGCTCTCCTTTGTATCTTCTCTATCACTTCTATTAACCCAGCCTGGTAACGGTCACAGAGTGACGAACAATACTCAAGAATCTGTGGAACAACTGTTTTGTGAGCCAGTTCTTTCATGGATGAGTTACATTCCCTACCATTCTGCATTCTATAGCTTGAATCTGCCTTTTGTACGACTTGTTTTGTGTGGCTCGTGGAAATGATGGTGTGGCTGGCCAGGAGACCCCATCGGAGCTTTATGACCGCCTGGTTCAAGTCTTTCTATTAGACGCCACTTGGTGACTTGCACGACTTTTGTGATGAAGAAGAGATGAAATGATTAGGGCAGCACACCCAGTCCAGAGCGAAGAAAATCTCCAACCGAGAACCCCACAATCTAAGCACTAGACCACTAGCTGCAGACTTTATGTGATCGTTCCATTTTAGGTCTCTGTGGATGGTGTTCCCACTTATTAGACGGCAGCTATCGCTTTGAGTGACGGTTGTAAGAAGTGTGTCAGAACTCTTCATTACATTGACTGAATATTACACTGAGCATCGAAAACAATATAGCCAAGTTAAGGCTATTCTTTGTATTGTGTAAGATTCTGCGATTCTCTACGAAAATAAATAAGCATTCAGATATCGATGGTAACAGTACGAGGGCGAAACTTGGGGGCCCGATTCTAATCTTTGTTGTGAGACGAGGTCTGTCTGCGAGAGTAAAATTTCAGTAGTGTTGGTCGACAGCTCGGAGACAGAAGATATGTCACGCTGCCCTCACGTCGGTGATGGCAAATTTTACCACACTCAAGGCCTGATTTCATTTATATAGCCAGTAGAGATTTAGATGGCTAAACTACGCTTGAAGATGGAATTCAAGAAAAAATTTGCAATCATAGCGTAATAATTTGTTAATGTGGCACTTAGCCACTATTGATACGTGTAAGGTCATTGTCAGGTGTTTCGCCATTATTAGTACTTAAACTATTATTGGTCATGAGGATTTCTGAAGTTTCTAAATAGACTTCATTTATGAAACCCTTTCCATATTCACAGACAAACATAGGTGTTATTAGTTGTAGGTATGTTGCTTGACATGGACCTCTACTCCTGTTTATGCGCAGTATGGTTATTTACGAGTACAGTGAGGGTCTATTGCTAGTCCCTGCATCAGTCAAACCCTTTGCAGGCGTTTCTTGCGTTTCGCTGAAGTCTTCTGACGTTGCAACTTTCCCAGAGACAGCTGCGTCTTCTGTGAAGAGCTTCATAAAATTTCCTGTGTTAACCGCTACCTTCTTTATATATAACGAAAACGGTCAATATAAAGTCTGTTCAAAATTAATTAAGGATGCACACATCGGAGGCAGCACGTGGAGGCGTGAGGCGTTGTTGCCACGTTCCGCGCTCAACAAATTTGTAATCTTCCGTTCGTGCAACTCGCTCAAATACTCAGGCAACTCACTTTACAAATATGGAATTTGCATCAATGTGTTCTGCTGTGCTATGTTTTCATTCTAGTTTTATTTGTGCCTAATTATTAAGAAGATACAAGGAATAGTCTATGCAACTGAGTTTTTCAACGACTTTTCCGAATTTTCGACATGTGGGATATTTTTTTGTTATTGAAGTTAATTCATCACATTAAGCGAATTAAACACTAGGAGTAAATTAAATTTTCATCCATTCCAAACCGGAACTCTATCATAGTTTCCTATTGTTGTTGTGGTCTTCCGTATTCATCTCTGAATAACTGCTACGACCTACAACTTTCGCAGTCTGCTTACTGTATTCATCTCTTGATTTCTCTGTGCGATTTTTATCCCTCACTCTTACCTCCAATACTAAACTGGTGATCCCTTGACGTCGCAGAATGTGTCCTATCAAGTCAAGTTTTGCCGCAAACTTCTTGAATCCCTATTCTGTCCAATACTTCTTCGTTAGTTGCAAGGTTGACAGATCTAATCTTCAACATTCTTCTGTAGCACCACATTTTATTGTTTATCGTCCATTTTTCATTTCCACACATGACATCCCATCGTTGAACTTCTGTAATTAGTGTATGATTAATTCAATACTGTAATGAATTGTAATCTCTGTAATACGCAAAATATGAGCAAATGATATGTTTTGTCTTTCTCACATAATCTCTTTGGTTATCTTTGAGGTCGAATAATTTTGTTTAAATAATTTTTTATAGAAATGTCAATATGTGCAAAGGTTCTGTTTTATTTAATATGTTTGGTTGTTGTTAAGTAAACTGCTGACCTTCATCTAGGGTTCTTAGTTATTTTGTATGTAAAGGGTGTTGTGATTCCCCTCGGGAATGGAAGCATGTAGTGCGTGCAAAATGTGGTGGGCATGGATAAATGTCATCACACATGACTGTCAACAGTTGCAGTTCTGAACTTTTACTGCAGTGAAACACAAATTTGAGATATTTGTAAGATCCTTTCATCAAACAATATTTATTTTAGCACACTCTATTGCCATATTAATTTTAATATGCCTTTAATAAAGGACACTCGGTAAACACTTTAGCGTGGGAGTGACCCTAAGTGGAAATGTGATGGAGGGATAAAAAATCAAGGTAGGTACATAAATCCAGTTATAAATTACCTTATATTTTAGCACACTAACACATCCAATGAGCTGATCCTTCACTGTACATTACAATAGTTCTTCTGTTTTATTACAATGATTGCGCAATGTGGTAGCGATTGCATGTTGGTAGGTGTGATGTCCAATTTATGATTCTACAGTGAATCTTAATAGTAATGTTATAAAGACTATGCAGTTTGAATAAGCCCTGAAAGTAATAGTGTGTATGGTTATCTGTTTTATTTATGCAAAATAGTTTGTTCTGCTCTGTAAGATCCAACCTTACCGTGAACATATGCAGGTGTCAGATTTCATCGCACTCTCGAGTGACAAAAGTATAGGCTGTATTTGCCCATTGAAGTTAATTATTTTCAGTTCTTGAATAAGAATGTTACTCATTCTCTAGCCTAATTAGGTTGGCGACCGTTTTCTTTATTCTTTGAACAGTGAAGATAGGTAAAACATTGTTTGTTACTGTTTAAACAATTACGTAATTTTGACTTACAGTTCCGATAAGCCACCACCGTTAGGTACTACACGGTGAACATAACAAATTTCCTCTCCGAGGGTAACACTGCTCTGCTCCTTTATACTATAGTTGCTTGAATAAAAATAATTTCATTATACAAACTGTCTCCAGCTTTGAGGTTATAGTATAGTAGTAGCGGACGGTAGTGTTATACATGGCTTTTCCGTGACAGGACTATTTGTTCTGTTCGGGCATAGTGCGTAATAAACCAAATTTGGTATTTGATTGCACAAGTTACGTTAATCCAGCTGCAGTGCTATAACTTCCTAACACTTAAATCTACAGCCTATGTTAACAATTTTCTTTAGAAATGCTTTTCTTTCCATTGCCAGCCTACAATTTATATCCTCTCTACTTCGATCATCAGCAACTATTTTGCTGCCCCAATAGAAAACTAATCTATTGCTTCAAATGTCTCGTTTCTTAATCCGATTCCCTTAGCATCACCTGATATAATTCGACTACATTCCATTATCTTTCCCTCCAGGGAGTCCACAACTCTTTTGTTGACACATGTGTGCCGAGCACGGGATCCCGAGCTAGTGCAGCTCTTTCCTTTCTGGGCCCCCCGCCCATTCCCTCCCCCTTCTCTCTTTCTTTGGGAGTATGTTTTGTGCCTACGTCCGGACACTGTCGCTTGTGAACGTATGATGTGCTTTCTCTTCTTTTGTCTCTAACGCGGAAGGTCTCTGTCCTTACTTTGTCCTCTTTTCCTTGATTCTTCTCTTTACATTCTTCTCCACTGCGGTGTTTGAAAATTCTTTTCTTTATTCCTCCCTTTCTCTTCCTTTCCTCCCTGTGGGTGTCTGAAGGCCGACCCACGAGTTCCCACGCGTAGCCGGTGACGGGGTAACGCGTAATTCCCTACGCTGGGTTGACAAGAAGGAGACGTACCACCTGGTAAAGGCCAGGCCCAGGGAGGTGTGATTACCCGAGCTGGTACCTTCTGAACGTGCCGATTGGTCCCTCTGTCCGTTTCTCAGACGGTATGACCTGAGGTGTGGACAGTCACCTAAGGCCGGAGTGCCCTCAGAGAGGACCCCCACTAGGAAGGAACGCATCATCAGAGACGCCAGTAATGAAGGGGGATACTTTCTCTATGGTTTCTTCTACTTCTACAACTTCTGCCCACAAAAGTAAGCTACATGAGTCTCAGCAACAGAAAATTCTTCCCTCATTGCAGTAGTTCCTAGTTGTTTCTCGTTTGATAAAGGTCACGACTTCACAACAGCAAATCCTTTCATTATTTAGAAAGATGTCGACGCAATTGCAGGTCCTGTAAAGTCTTGACCCCGATTTCGAAATGGCACATTGTTGTTAGAAACAGCCCTCCAGATACAAAACTTGCTGCGAACTACACTTGTACACACCTCCCCTGTCTGGGTGGAAGCGCACCAGAAGTAAAACTCATCGTGCGCGGTGGTTCATACCCAATCACTCGACCGATTATCAATTGAGGACTTTCAAAATTACCTGTCTGATTGGGGAGTAACGGCTGTACATCGAGTAATGAAACGGTTGCAAAAGAACTGACACAGATCCGCACTCTCTTCCTGATGTTTGCCAGACTTCAGCTTCCATCGAAAATAATTTCAGTTCGCTCTTAATCCCCAACCCTACGCATTGCTATCAGTGTCAGAGCCAGTCAGCCAACTAGTCATGTTCCATTACAGCCAAATGTTTTACCTGTGGCAGGTATGCCCATGAGAGTAATTGTCTACCCTCATCCCCTAGCTGCATCAACTGTATGGGCGACCACGCTGCTTCCTCTCCTTTAGAGATTGTCCTATTTTTAAAGATGAAAGAATAATTCAGGAAACCCGAGTGAAGGAAAAGGTGTCTACCTTTGCTGCTCGTAAGTTATCCGTCAGTAGAAAGCACACTGAGCTCCCAGTGGGTAAATAGATCACTGTTTTCCCCTCTCTTCAACCTACTGAGGAGGTCACCACACAGACTTGCTATCTCACCTTTAGCGCCATGGTCATCAGATCGGCCAGTCCACACATCGCCCATTCCACCTCCCCACTATCACCCACTCAATCTAAGGCTCAACCTTCCTCAGCTCCTGCTAAATCGTGGGCCCCAAAATGGGACGCTCTGACTTCCAAAAAACATCCTACTAGTGAATACTTTTACATACTGAGGCCTCACAACCCTCCACTCCTCCTTCATCTCAATGTCCTGCTTCCAGGAAGGATCATAGGAAACACAGTTACCCTCCTTCTCCGCCACGGCGTGTCTCTTCTATAGCGCCACCCAGCAATAGCCACTGTTGGTTATCTTCCATGTGGCCAAGACCCACCACTGGTGGATGATCAACCAACCAATCACTGGTGGCAGGAGGTGTTCCCAAACAACCAATGGATCAGGATCTTCTGCCATTTTACACTGTTGGCTATTGGCTCTCAGCGGTTGCTGAGTTGACAGCCACCATGGTGAGATTTTTCCTTTTTCATCCACCCTATGACAATTATCCACTGGAATGTCCACAGCATTCGCGCCAATCGAGATGAACTGTCGAACCTTGTATGATCCTACTACCCAGTCCTCTTCTGTCTTCAGGAAACAAAGCTACCTCCCCAAAACCGCTTTCTCTTCCTTCATTTCCAATCAGTCCAGTCTCATCTCTCCTCTGTTGCTAGCATTCTGGCACACAGGGGACTTACGATTCTCCTCCATGACTCTATCCCTTATCACCCAGTCCACTTACACAGGTTCTTCCAAGCTGATGCTGTATATCTCTTTCTGGATTCACCTTCTGTCTTTGCAGCATTTACATTCTATCATCCACACCAATGGCAAGAGCGGATCTCCTTCATATCCTTGGTCAGCTCCAGCCCCCTATTTGCTTGTTGGGGACTTCAACACCCACCACCCACCTTGGAGATCTCTGCGTCCTTGTCTGAGAGGCTCCCTAACTGACCTCTTCCACCAAGTGGATCTTGTTTTCCTCAGCACTGGAGAACTTACAGTTTTGTCTGCCTTCACGTCAATCTACTCTCATTTGGACCTTTCATTCGGTGCTGTTCAGCAAGCTCAGCACTTTGAATGGTTTCCTTTTGCTGATTTATACTCAAATGACCATTTTGCATATGTGTTCATGGATTACAGCTATGACTGCCGTCTATACGCCCAAGATGCTGGAAGTTTTCCAAGTTGATTGGACACTTTTCTCCTCTCTAGCAACATTTGATGACTTTCAGTTTCCTAGCATCGACAATCAGGTCACGCATGTTACTGAAGTTAATCTTACAGCTGCCCAACGTTCATTACCCCAACCTCCCCTTTGCCCCAGCGCCCCCAAGTTCCTTGTGGAGCAAGGCGTGCTGTGATGCAATACATGAGCAAAGATGCGCTCTTCGCGTTTTCCGCCATCATCCTACATTGGCCAACTGTATCCACTATAAGCAGTTACATGCGCTATACCGTCACATCATAGGCGATAGCAAGAAAGCAAGCTGGGACTTCTTTACCAGACGCTCTAATAGCTTCACTCATTCATCAATCGTTTGGAGTTGAATCCGACGGATATCCGGGACATCCAGTTATTGCCCGATCTCTGGGCTAACTGTCTTGCAGGATATCTTAGTGGATCCAGTCGCAATCTCTAGCTTATTGGGCCGACACGTTGCTGAGATTTCGAGTTCTTCTAATTACCTACCAGCCTTCCTCCCAAAGAAACGGGTAGCGGTAGAGTCACCACTTGCTTTTTCCTCTCAAAATCGCGAAAGCTATAATGCAGGAGATCACACATGTACTCACCTCCTCTCACTCTTCTTCTCCAGGACTGGATGGTATTCACATCCAAATGATGCTGCATCTATCATACTTTAGTGTGTGCTACCTCCTTCGCCTTTATAAGCGACTTTGACAGTACCTTTCCCAGAATATGGCAGGAGCCTATTGTCATTCCTATTCAGAAACCCAGAAAGAACAAAGATCTCCCCTCCAGCTATCGGCCAATTTTTCTCACGAGTATTGTTTGTAAGGTTTTGGAGCATATAGTAAATCGTCGTTTAGACCAGGTTGGAGTCCTGAAACCTTTTAGCAACTGCCCAATGCGGTTTCCGAAAGCATCATTCCATAGCTGACCATGTTGTTGCTCTCTCCACTTACACCATGAATAACTTTCACAGAAAATGCCAAACGGTAGCAGTATTTTTTGATCTGGAGAGGGCATATGATACCTGTTGGAGGACAGGCATCCTCCGCACACTGTTCTCTTGGGGATTTCGAGGTCAGCTACCACTTTTCATCTGAGAATTTATGACAGAGCGCACGTTTCAGGTGCAGGTGAACACTACTCTATCCCACACCTTTTCCCAAGAAAACGGAGTGCCCCGGGCTCCGTGCTAAGTGTTGTACGATTAGGCATCTCCATAAATCCAATTATGGATTATCTCCTTCCCGATGTCTCAGGCTCCCTCTTTGTCGACGATTTTGCGATCTACTAGAGCCTTCTTGAACGATGTCTTCAGGGATGCCTCGATCGCCTCCACACATGGAGCATCAAAACCGGCTTCCGATTATCTCCCAGTAAGACCGTCTGTGTAAATTTTTGGCGTCGTATGGAGTTTTATCCACCTTCCCTACACCTAGGTCCTGTTGCCCTTCCATTCACCGACGTCGCTAAATTCTTGGGACTTATTTTTGGTAGAAAACTATGCTGTTCTTCACACGTTTCATATCTTTCGACTCGCTGTCGGCGATCCCTCAACACACTCCATGCTCTGAGAGGTACCTCCTCCACCTATATCACGCCTTAGTGCCCTCGAAATTGGACTATGGAAGTATAGTTTATTCCTCTGCACGGCCCTCTATTCTTTGGCGTCTAGATTCTGTCCACTACTGTGGATTGCATTTAGCGTCTGGAGCTTTTTACACCAGCCCCATGGAGAGACTGCTTAACTTCCGCTGTCCAGTGGGCGAGCTGTCCTTCTGATTCGTTTCATTAGTCTCTTCCATGACTGCTCATCTGACCCATGCCTTTTTTCCGTGCTGTGTTGGATTTAGCCATTTCTCTCTGCTATCACTGGGAGTCCGCTTCCATCAACTGCTACATTCCCTTTCCTTCCAGTTTCGTAAAACCTCCTTGTCAAATGGGAGTACGGCGCCACATTGGCTTCACCCCCAGATCTGCCTTCTCCGTGACCTCTGACACCTTCCCAAGGATAGTACCCCTCTATACTTTATCGTCAGGCATTTGCTGATCTATGCGCACAAATAGAGGTTGCCACATTTATTTACACTGACAGCTCCAAGATCACCTTTCGTGTCGGGAATGCCTACATTGTTTGCGACACCTCTATTAGATTTTGGTTTCCTTACCAGAGTTCGGTTTTTACTGTGGAGCTTTACGCTGTTCTCCAATCTGTCCAATACATCCGTCGCCATCAGCGGATACATTATATTATATGCTCGGAATCGCTCAGATCTCTTCTCAATCTCCAAGCTCTTTATACCGTCCACATTCTCGTCAAGAGAATTCAGGACTGCCTCCACATGCTCCACTTGTGGGGCACCTCTGTGGCATTCCTCTGGATCCCAGGACATGTTGATATCCCCGGTAATGAGGCAGCCGATATAACGGCAATAGATGCTGTCCTCTTCCTCGGCCTGGTGTTCGCATGGTTTCTCTTTGCTGATCTACAGAGTGTATTATGTCGTCCGTTGCTGTTTTATGGCACAAAAATTGTTCTGCGCTTCCCGATAATAAATTACGGGACATATCGTCTCTTCCCTGTGCTTGGACCTCTTCATCCCGGCCTCGTCGTCGGGAGGAGGTAATTTCAACTACACTCCGGATTGGGCACTGTCTTTTTAGCCATCGACATCTTTTAACTGTCGATCCTCCCCCGGTTTGTCCCCACTGTTCCCCGATATGGATGGTGAGACATTTTTCTACTTCAGTGCCCCTACTTTAATCGGCCACGCACCCGTTTACAGCCGTCGCCAGATTTATGTTCGCTTTTGGCAGATGACACGCTCTCAGTCGATCGCGTCCTTCAGTTTATCAGTTTTAGTGAGATGATATCGGTCATTTGAAGCTTTTTTTGGGGAAAACAACCCCCCTTGAATAGCAGTTTTCTAATATTTCCTTCCGTTTTTAGTTTCCCTCCTTCTTGAGTTTTGCTCCCATTGCTGCTGATTCAAATTTCGGTTTTTTACCCCTCACTAACACTCAGACGCCCAGACTTTGCCTGTCCCCTCGAACGCCCAGAGGGGTCATTTTGTTTGTGGAGCTTTTTCCACATTTGTATTTATGGTAACGCTAGGATGAAGGGAAGACATTACTAGCAAATTTTTTGCTTTCTTTTCTTGATAGACTGTCGAGGAAATCTCGTCTTGTTTTAAAACTTTTGTTGAATACAGAGGACTCTTCAAGGACTTCAGAGCACGTGGTCTTTCTCTTCTTTTTCTATTTACTGTTCCTACTATCGAGGCTGATTTTTCTTTCAATTTTTTGGCTAGTTTGAGTGAAGTGAAGTAATTGTCCTTACAGACATTTCTACCTTTGCCCAGAAATTGTTCCATAAGACACATCACTATATAATCTGGAATACTTTCGTCTTGGGCTCGTACAGTATTCTTATCATGACAAGAGAAACCATTGAGTATATACTTGCTTTCAACATCTACAGATAACCTGTATTTTTGCCCATACATCTCAGGCTTTGAAGCCATGAATTGTGTGGATGGGCACCTAGTTTTCCTTGAGAAGAACTGCTTGTCTATTGCTACGTCACTTCAAGGTTTGTAACACAGTGTATAGTTTTCTATGAATTGTTTCCAGACAGCAGAAACCAATGCAAACTTATCATTCTGTAATCGTACAGAGTATGTAGACTTGTCGTTTAACCTCAGGCATCTCATAATGCTACAGGATCTATTTCTGCTCATGGTTTCCTTACAAAATGGTGGGTCCCAGAAATCTGACCATCAGCTGTGAAGGTCTGTACTTCGGCAACCACTCATACCACGAGCGTAGATAATTGCAATAAATGCTTCTAGTTCTTCCATGGTCATTGACCTCGGCTGCGAGAGTTCCGGAACCTGTAGATAAAATTGGAATAGAGATCAACCCAAACATCATTTGCGCCCTTTCTATTGCTCATGATAGCCACACATTGCGTGTTGTAGGACCATACAGCGAGACCTTCAGAGGCGGTGGCTCAGATTGCTGTACACACCGGTACATCTAGTTACAGTGCATTAGAAGATATGTTTGATTATATAATTGTGTATGAACAAGTGCCAAGCACTTGATACAAGTTCATCGCTTTTTGCATGTGGTGCAGGTCCTGGACATTCTCTCAAAATATTGTGATGAGGAAGATGCCCACCTTCTGAATTAGGCACTGCAGCTATCCAGACTGTTCCATCTTTATGTCTTTCATCAGACGATGAAGAAGCAGTCACTTGTTCTACACTCTGAAGAACTGGATTATCTCCTCTTCTGTTGCACGATTCTTTTCGATTTATAGAGCACGAATAGTAGAACAAATGTAAGAAGGCCACCATAAAATCTTAATTAAGTACAGAAACACTATACATAGATAAGACTATGGTGATTATAAATTAGCACCAATAATAATAATAAACTTCCATTATCTGTATCTGAAGAATCAGAATTACTAGTATTAGATGATTCGTTTTCTCTCTGTGTCTGTGGTAAAAATTCTTCCTCTGAACCGTCAGAAAAAAGTTCGACATCATCTGAATCACACTCCATAACTCTTTGCATCTCTTCAACTAGTAAATACTCTTTCCGATTATTTTCAGTCTTCAGCTCAGTATCACCTTTGAAAGACTGATTCTTACAAGGGAATGACAAACAATGGTGAACCGAGTCCATTGTTGTCATTTCATACGGCCATAATATGAGCGAAAGTAAATTTTTGCACTACAGAGTAAAGTAGCCGAGGCTTGAGGATGCATGAGATACATGTATGGAATAACTTCTTTCTAAATGGAATAGCTTCTTTCTAAAGGGGTCAATATGACTCTTCTGGGCATTAAAGGTAAAAACGGAAAAAGTGATAATGAATTAGGCGAAATGCCCTGTTTTTTTAACATAATGAAACGACAAGTCAAATAAATAGATGTCACGAAAGTAAATGTCGCTTGAATCATTCTTCAAAACATTTTAACCCCTCTGGGGGTTCGAGTGCTAAACCACAGCATGGCGCTAATGACTGCAGCAGTTTTGCGCCCTAAAACCGTAACAAAAAATTCCATTATCTTTGATTTTCCTTTGTTGATGTTCATCTTATATCTTCCTTTCAAGACACTGTTCATTCCATTCAACTGCTCTTCCATGTCTTTTTCTCAGTTTGACAAGATTACAATATCAGCAAACCTCAAAGTTTTCGTTTCTTCTCCCTGCAGGTAAAGTTAAGAATTTCCTAACATGAGATAATTTCAGATAAATATGACGCAGAATTGTCCGCTCCCACATCAAGTACTAAGTGGTCGGCCATATGATTTCGTTACAAGAAGGGGATCGCTACTTTTATACAGTAATTAATCTGTAATTAATTTTTCTGATCCACTTACATGTTTCTCGTTCAACAAAATATAACAATTACGCGTGTTTATCGCAGTCAGGAAAGTATGATAAATAGGCCAGCCACTATTGGGAGAAATAACAAAAAATACAAAAAATTTACTTCAGTACTGCACCAATTATATAGTAAACAACAATATTTATTTCGCACTAGGTATACGGAATTCCTGAGACAAACTTCATTGCTTGCTGATACCGCCTTCTTATTAAAATGTCAAAACTTACGAAATTATAATTTCTTATGTAGCTACTTAGCATGCGAACTGAGCAATTAAAAATGCAGATGTTTCCACCTATACATCATTTCTGTGGTGATAAAGGAGAAAA